>NC_140542.1:133369-161319 GCF_057382185.1 Mchenga conophoros
ACCCTTTTCTCAAATCTAACAGTCGGGCTCAAGAGAGACCGCACTGTCACTTTTAATCTGGCACTTTTACTCTGCAGCACTGAAGGTAAATCAGTCCTCCTAGCAGAGAGCACACAGGGTTTTGTTTCCCCTCCACGAACCATCGTGTGGCTTCACTCACCAGCTTCTGCATCGTTGAAAATTGTTTTCGGTCGATAGTAGAAAAGTGACTGCGGTGATTTTTATTTATTAAATTTTTGAGGTAAGGTTACACACTTGACACTGTCTCTTTAGTTCTTTGTCATGCATATCCTGAGGTTAGCTGAGGTGCTGGTGAAGCATATGGGTGGGAGACAGACGGTGTTGACAGTGACCCACTTTCCAGCATGCTCTCCTGTTGTCAGTAACAGACCTGCAGTCAGTTGGAAGAGTGAATAAAGCTTACCTGTTGCCAGAGAGACTGGTGACTGACACATGCCAGGCTAGTACAGATGGTTTTGGTGCATTTTAGAGAAACGTTTGTGTAACTTTTTCTGTACAAATGTATTTTTTCTCAGTTATCAGCACCTATTGGGTCAGGGCTAGCTCAGTAGGTAGAGTTGTTGCCCTGTGATTGGAAGGTCGGGGGTTTGAATCCATAGAACGGCTACCCTGAGGTACCCCTGATCAAGCTACCGTCCCTACACACTGCTCCCCGGACGCTGCATTGGTGGCTGCCCGCTGCTTCACTGGGTGAATGGGTTAAATGCAGAGGGCTAATCTCCCTATGGGGACATGCACATTACATTATTCAGTGATCTGGAGGTAAAAACAAACACCTACAGTTTGTGCCAAAGCCTGGTTTAAATCTGATATGACTTTTTTTCTTAGACCTTGTACAATATAAAAGACAGAGCATGAGGTTAATTTTCCCATCATCTCATGATACAGTAGGGCACAGTCATGTACAGTTTATAGAAGTCATGGAGAACCAAGAGCTCCTTTTCCACTACCTTTTAGAGGAACAACATCAGCAAGGTAAATTTGTAAAATGCTGCACAGAGCACCCTTTTTCTTGAAGGTGGTTCTTTGGGTTAGGAAAGGCAGAACTGCTGTTTAACATCACGCAACAATTGCGTTTCACTGTATTCATTTAGAGCATGTTTGGTAACTGCTGGAGATACAATGCTTACTTGTAATACAGACAACCTTTTCTTTTTCAAATCGCTTTAACTTGGAGTCTGGTTATCCTTTGATCTGCAAAGGTATATTTGACTTCTTTCTTTGATCACGACTTGGTTTATAACGCATGCTTTTTGACTTTTTCGGTAGTTTATTTTTTCACTTCAGCTAAACAGACACTGATGTATTGATGCAGACAACATATCATAACACTATCACGAGTTAGAGTTCAACTGTAATGATTTCCTGAAGAGCTTCCACACACTGATGCGTGCTTAGATGTCAGTAGTTGGTCACAGCTGCAGTGATCGTTTTTCCCCTCTGCAGTCCCCTGCTAAAAGTCCAGATGAGAAGCCAAGATTTGGAGTGGCAGGGCACCTCATTAGCCTTCTCCTCCAGGTGTCCGACGTGTCACCTGTGCTTTGGCAGAGAGACACAGAGAGCCACTTGACTTCTCTGCAAGGACAAACACAAAGAGAAAAAGAGAAAAGAAAGGGAAGTGAAGGAAAAAACAAAAGAAAAAATACAAAAAATACACACTAGATAAGTAAACAAACCTTGAAAAGCAGCAGCTGTACTTCCCGCTGAGTTGCAAAATTCGATCTGATTTGCTCAGTTTTTAATTTTTCAAGTTTAGTAAATACATGTCGAGGATGAAAATAGTTATTTGCCTGAGAAAAGAGAACAGAAAAGCTGATTGTGTAACCTTTTCCTTCTAAGTCTGTCGAATTAGAATTAAACCACCTTCTCTAAACAAAAACTGTCATCTGAGAACTAAAGAATGTGTGTCCATGCGATGGACACACGGACCTGCCTTGTTCTTTTGCCAAAACCTATTGTGATTTTCTGGTGTTCATACTGTAGCCGTTAGGAACAAACAATTTCTGAATCCAGACACATTGTTTGCTTTTGTTGATCATGAGTAGCAGCTGCTATTCCAACATCTGTCTCTACACGAATCGTGTTTATGGGGATAATTTCCTGTCTTTGTTTTGGGTACATTTCTCGCTGGTAACACTTTACTCTAGAGTTCAGTGAAGGAGCACAGCAGTTGATCAGGAGTATAGAATATTTCCACATCCAATCTTGAGCTTTCAAGGGGCCTAGGACATTTTCAAAATGTTTGATGTGATTTGAATGAATAAACAATAAGAAACACACAAAGAGGATTTACAGACATTGTGACAACAACTAGATGGAAAGAAAGATGGTTTAAAAACTCCCACATGAAATCCTCATGAAAGTTGACAGATAAGGCTGGCAAGACACAGCTGAAAAGAATCACAACAATAAGGCAAGAAAGTAAAAGTAAATAAAAAGCACATGAGAAAATAAAAATAAAACAGGAAACCACATCAAACCCAGCAACAGGGACTAGACAACAAGGAAACACTAAGTAGACTAGACCAGATCACGAGTGAACTAGAAGCAGAACAACAATACTAACAGAACCCAGACTGCAAGAAATCATAGAAGTGCTTTGATTTAAAGTGGTTCTAAAATTAAAAAGAAGAGGAATCCTGGTCTTGCATTTTTAATTCTCTGTCAGTTCTTAACTGCATCTTTATACATGTAGACTTTTTTTTTTCACTTTCTTTCTTGTCTCCTCATAATCCTTGGACAGTTTCATTCAGCCTCTGATTAATTTAATTGATTTGAGGCTTTTGCATCCTTCCTTAATCATGAAACCTTAATCAGAACTAAGATCTAAATGTAAGGTTAGTGTCCCATATAGACCAGAAGGTTCCAGAAAGCCAAGTAGACAAACTGGCCAACCACAGCAGAAATCTTTGTCTGGTATCTGGTGAAAATTTCACACCCTAGAGGAGGCAGCCTGACAGCAGTGAAAATTGCAGTGGCACACCTTTGCAATTTCACACAGATCCCTCGACTGTAGAGATGTTAATCCTCTCTCTGTGTAATCCAAGGCTGTACTCCTCACTCTTCTAGTGGAGAGACACACTCACACCCAAACACACACACGTACCAATGTCTCTGTTTCAGCTCGTTCGGTCACTCTCATAACCTGTTGAAAATTACTGACTGTCTCCTCTGTGCTTGTTCTTACTTTACACATTCAACCTTCCATGTCCTTTGCATTTCTCCATACTTAAACTCGGTGATGAGATTTGGAGCTTAATTACATTTAAAAAGGCCACCAAGGTGCACAGGGACTGTGTGTTCAGACTATTAATACAAGTCGGTCATGCTCAAGTTCATTGAATGTTCCACCTGACTTTCATGTCAGTAATGTGAGTGCGTAGACTTTCATAGTGACCACTTAATATATTCCAGGTTATAAGCTCTCGTCTGTGTTCATAAATTAAGTCCTGGGGTTGTCTGTCCCATGCACCAGATACATTTCCAGGCAGCCCGTCTATCCTAATGTTTGCACATGGCATTTGTGTACAGGCGGGCTTGTTGAAACAAACAATTGCATTACAGAAACTCTTGGCAAGTATTTTTAACATTTTTTATTTCATGGACCCTGACCCCATCCAGCTACTCACACTGCGCCAGCTGATGAATTTTTTAGAAAATATGAATTGGAAAAAAACTTGTCCTTAAAGCTTGTCAGAGGGGAAACTTTGATTTTGGGGGGTGTACTAAACCTAAACCTAAGTGGTGGGAAGTAAAACTTTATTATCACTCATTTATGGTTTTATCTCAAACTTTTCTGAGGCTTTGTCAGAACAAATGCTTCACCAAGAATTACCATCGATCTTTCTCTGCGGGTTTGTTCTGCTGTAATAACTGGGGATGTAGTCTTTTCCCTTTTCCCTTGCTTTTTCTTTGCACTATATGAATTCTTTATCATCGTAGAAGAAAAATACTGAAAATTTCAGTTGTTTCAAGGAGTTAGGAAATTTCAGACACCCGTAGATTACCAACCCTGTGATTCATCATTAACTGTATCCCATCCTAAAGGTACGTTTTTATTGCATTAGGCAAGTATGACAAGTGTTGATTTGGATTTGATTCTCTTTGCAAGAATAAATTGCAGCCCTATACATGTAAAGCAGCCGTTGTTTGCTTTTGGGATTGGTTGGTAAGAAAAATGATGACAAGTGCTGGCATTAAACCGTTCTGTCAGCCTCTGCCTCTCTGACTGTTAGGGCAAGGAAATAACAGATCAAAAAATGGGGGATTTGATGTGCTGTGCTTGTCTTGAACATCCATCAGTGTGAAGAGTGAGCTCAACTATGCGATGTGGCATCCTGTCAACAGGTTAGAGTCTGCGGACAAAGAGCTGGTGAGAGATGCAGTGTCACCTTGGCAGCAGAGCACAGTATTATTTGTGCAGCAGCCTCAGCAAGCTGCATCCTCTTCTTTGTACGCAGTTCAACACCATACTTTTCATAGCTACCAGCTTTACTTTAACTCATATAAAGTTCTCCTCAGTTTGCAGTACAAGCTACCACGTATGTAAAGCCACGAGAAGAACTGCAACTGACATTCATGTAAAAAATGAAGTAGACATTGTAAATTGTTTGGTATTTACTGAAGCAAATGTTTGCTTGGGTTATGTGTATGTTGAGTTTCAGTTTATCACTTTCTGGAGTTACCATCTGTCAAAGAAACCGACACTTTGGGGCGATCGTGGCTCAAGAGTTGGGAGTTCGCCTCGTAATCGGAAGGTTGCCGGTTCGAGCCCCGGCTTGGACAGTCTCGGTCGTTGTGTCCTTGGGCAAGACACTTCACCCGTTGCCTACTGGTGGTGGTCAGAGGGCCCGGTGGCGCCAGTGTCCGGCAGCCTCGCCTCTGTCAGTGTGCCCCAGGGTGGCTGTGGCTACAATGTAGCTTGCCATCACCAGTGTGTGAATGTGTGTGAATGGGTGGATGACTGGATATGTAAAGCGCTTTGGGGTCCTTAGGGACTAGTAAAGTGCTATATAAATACAGGCCATTTACCATTTCTGTCGTTCTTATTTTTTTAATCAATGTAGTTGGTTTGTATTTTATCACCAATGAAATTGTGGAGACTGAAAAAGTTGGCGTTCACTGTTCCTGTGTTTAATCTTTAACTTTAACTTTTCACCATCTAAAAAGTCATTCTTGATCCCTTTTCTGTAATCTTGCAGTTTTATTTTTTATTATTTTCTCATATATTCAGCAAAAAACACCTCCCCCACCCTTGTTTCCTGCTGTTTATTGGATGACTGGAAGGCTTCAGTGAAGCAGCTTCTGTCCACAAAAATGTCTCTAAAATGCTGCCTTGTATTATCAGAGATGTATGCTGAGACAGAAAGTCAATAAACTGCTACAGTAAAGCTTAAAGGTCACAGAAAGTAGTTTTCATGCTGGGATAAGTAACGTGGTGTGTCCCAGCAGTACTGGCCTTCTGCTTTTGGTTTGATTGACGTGTAATATGTACAGGAGTATTTCTTGGATACCTAGGATATAATTTCAGTGTGCTCTATATAAAACAAAGAGCTTTTGAATGATTACTATAAGTCACCTAACTGATTTGGTGGACTGACATTTCAAGACCCCAAAGGAAAAAAAGGTACATAAACATAAAAAATTACACCTTTAGCCTTTTTGAGATACTGCGACTGAGTGGATACACATTATTTTCATTCATTCATGTATTCTTAAATTGTCCATATTGAATTTTAATAATGGGAAGGCAGTCACAGATCATTAGTGGGTGTACCCTGAACTCTGAGATCTTTAATCTGGAAAAGTTGACCTTTTCTTTTAGCTTACAAAAAGGCAAATTCTATATAACCTGGAACAAAAGGGTCATATTTTTAGAATTAGAATTCAACTTTATTGTCATTGCACATGCACAGGTACAGGGCAACGAAATGCAGTTTGCATCCAGAAGTGCTTTAGTGATATAGATATATTACAATATATATTAGCAATAATATAGATATGTAGATATTTTTTGTCCTGTTTGTAAGATTGTAAGATTCCTTCCAATATTTCACACGCCATTAATCCTGATGAGAATAGCTAATAGTTAAATATAAACCGGATTCAGTGAACAGTCTCAGATGACTGCTAGCAAGTTTTGTTGAGTTGTGAGAGTGTTAGATTTGATGACTGCAGTGCGGAGTGAATAAGTGGTCTTAGGTAAGGGGAGAGTTAGAGAGTTAATGCTGATTCCAGGGCAGTAGGAACAGCGCTGAGTCTTTTCAGTATTCTGGGTTGTGTGACTTTTTGTGGAGGTGAGTGAGAGCTCAGGAGGACAACACGGGTGCCAGGTGGATATCCAGAGGTTGCATGGCCACGCAGGTGAAGAGCGGGTAGGCAGACTGTGAGAAGGTGAGTTCCTTCTTTAGCGGTGCTGATAGTGTCCACAGCCCAGAGGTGAGTAGCGACTCGAACAAAAAGGTTTCCAGTCAGGGTACCAGGCAGACTGCAGAGTGGAGATGAGACCAACCCTAACTGTCTGAACTGTGGCACCACGCCACAGTTGATTGATTGCTTTGTACCAAACAGGTTGAAGAACAGAGAAAAGGGGAAAAAAAGGAGGAAAGAAAAACAAAACTCAGCCTCAGCACAATAAGCATGACAGTAATAGAAATATACTTGCCCAGGTTCTAGTGTATATAGTTACTTTTATAATAATGTGAGATGGGCATACATGGGACAAGCACACGAACAGAATGATGTGTAGGTCTGTGGGTTGCAAACAGATGGGTAGACAGAACCGATTGTCTTACCTCTTCTAGTCTTCAGGCATGTATACACAAAGATGAGGACATGTGTTATTATTGTTAATATTTTGGAAAACTGTCCTTTCCAGATATAAAATTTATCAAAGAAAACACTAAAAAAACAGCCTTCTAATCACATTGGTGCTTCACATTCACATTTTCTCTGCGTGCCCTGATGTAGCTGCTAATTCTGAATCTTGGAAGTCTCACAAAATGAACAGTTCCCTTTAAATTCCTCAGCGTTAGAAATGCCTCGCAGTTAAGTGTCATAATTATGTAATTTGAACGTCTCTTAATTCCTCTCCGTTTGTAATCAATTTTACGCCGTGACTAATAGAGGAACTGAAAGTTTGAAAATCTCTGCCTCCCACGTGAAGATGTGCTACGGTGCAAACAAAGACAGAAAAAGAAAGTTCATTGAAGATGAAGCTGCCTTATGTTTCTATTGATCCGCTGATCTTTGCTGCTGTGAATGTGCTCGTTTGCCAGAGAAGTGGGAGGAAAGCTGTAGCTAACACATTTGTAAGAGCTGGGAATTATTATATTGCACAACCACCTTTCCCAACACAACTTCAGCAAAGTGGTGAAAAAACAAGTTGCAGTGAGAACAAAGGGCACACGGTGCACACATAAAATGCAGTATATAGTTCAATAAGGGTCCTTTTAAAATGATACTCGTGGAGGGCTGTTGTCCATGGAGGACCCAAATATTTATTATTTGAACTGTACAAAAATTATTGGAGATTATGTATGGGAATTTCAGGAGCAGGACCACGCCTCCAAACACGCTCCTTCTGGTTGTCATCTATATAGGTTCCCCCAGTTCTGCAAGGTGTTCATTCTTGTTTACGTGCCCCTCCCTCCCTCCTTGTTCTCAATTCTTTAACTTCTTCACTCCTATTTAGTACACGGGGATCTGCCAGGCCCGGGAACCGTCGCCAGTGCCCTTCGAGGCCTTCCCCAAACCGCAGCTGAATTCATGTCCAAGCATCACCTTTACCTACTAAAACGCTGTTAAACCTAAAATGAGGACGTGGGCCCAGCTAGTGGATGTATTTTGCAACTGTTTATGATACATTAGATTAAATTAAATAATATTTACATTATTACAAAATTAACCAAAATTAACTTTATATCTGTATATCAGACTCGGGAGTAAAAAGGAATCTTTAAGCTTTAAAAAAATAGTGACTTTATTTATATTGTGAAACATATTGATTTGAATTGATATGAAAAAAATGACTGTGAAATAGTTTTTTCCATATTGTGCAGCCCAAGTGGAGAAAATTGCATAGCAGTTGCTACAGCTAGCACCAAGAGAGGTGACAGTAAATGTTTAAAATGGCTCTAAAATGTGAATGCAAGGGAAAAGTCTGTTTCATGATAATATGTGAATTTTCTTCATAATCACACTCTTTTATTGCAATAAGTTCTCTTTCTTTGACTCTTTGGCCTTTTTTCATTAAAAAATACAACAAAATCAACAATGCAAACACTTTATAAAGCCTAAATAAATATTTTAGTCGCCTTGTTAGTCAATCTGATTAATGAAAAAAAAAAACCAAGAAACATCAAGATGAACAGCGGACAATGAGCTTTAAGTGTGAGTTTCCTCCTAATTATTTGGGTGACACTTTAAGATTCTGTTCCAAGTGGGAACAAACACTTGAGTGAGGCTGTGAGGCTTTGTCATGAATGTCATGAATGATTTCACTGATAAATGAGGGAAACTGTTTTCGCTCTGCTTGTACTTTCCCACTTAACACAGGTAATTAATTGTACTTTAAAATGTGCAGTACAAACAACAAAAAAACGCAAAGTTGACCATTTTCACTGTCAAAGTTGGTGGTGACTGACGCTGATGTATGCAGTGCTGAGGGGTTTTTTCCCTTCACAGTTTCATCACAGCTCTATAATCTGTTTAGAAGAATGAAAGTTTGGAAGTAAAGTTGTTTCTCACAGAAGTTTCTGCCATTTGTGTATTTGGCATGTGTGGAAAACAGTGTTGGATCAAAAATAATTCTAACTTCTACAATCATTCTACAAGCATGTATGGTAAATAAAAGGGAAACATGGAGTATGAATAGAAAAATGAAATGAGCACTGGACAAAGCACTGGGGATGGTCAGTAACCGGGGAATCAAAGTAATAAATATGAAGTTCTTTGAAAGTAACAGATCTTTGAAGTAAAAGTTTTATTTCCCTTTCCATCCCTTAGATGTTGGGTGTATAGTAAGGGTGGCTCCAACATGGAAATCAGTGAATGAGCCCTGACAGTGTGGCTCACAGAGGTGCTGAGGTGGCGCTGTGCCTAATTCGTGGGCAGTCAGCCAGGCAAATGAATTTGTGGATAGGTTGTCAATCAGGTTATTTCCACAGTCTGGGGCCCTAGAGTAGGGTTTCACTGTGCTTATCCTCGTCTTGCCCTTAAATTACACTTGACACTTGTTCAGTCCAGTTACCATCCAGTGCTGGTAGCACCGCTGTGTCCCCTACTCTTGTGAATCAACATCCTGTTGAGTTTGCTCTCCGCTACATTCTTCTGGCCACACCGGAGGGCTCACTCACTTTGCATAATGAGTGCTGATTTGTAGAGAGGCAAATAGTCAATCCTTGTAAGTCATTGCTTCTCTAGCGTTGGGGAAATGAGGACAAGCCTTTTTTCTTCCATTATACACACACACCTGCCTAACTGGCTTTCATATTAATCAGGGAAAATATCTAATGCTGAACTGACTGGCATGAAATGGTCTTTAACAGAGGGCCACGGAAATCTGGCATAGATCTAGATGACTCTTTGGTCATCTATGTTTGGATTTAATAAGTCTATTATGAAATCTCCACAAATAAACATGTTTTGGTTTGATTTTGTAAATGTTTTATCCAGAATGTTTCCATATTTGAAACGGGTGTTCTGTATATACAACTCACAATGACATTTCTCTGTTTTGCTATGCAAATTTCTGTTTATACAGTCTAGTATGTTGTCCGCCCCTGCTGTCATTTCCACCATCACTTATATTTGTACTTTTTGTCCACAAACATACACTCCCTCCATTCTTATTCTCCCTGTTCATATGATTGAGTTAATATCCGTCCACTTGTTTCTGCTGTGTGTGCTGTTTGTTTGCTTATCATAGTGTCATAGTCCCAGGTTCCTGACCCAGTACTTTGTGTTTGCCTGGAATTGTTCTGTATTTCTGGAATGAGATCTAAGAGAGTTTTTTATTTCCTGAGTTTGCTGAGTTCTCTGCTCCTTGTTTAGTTTTAGTTCCCTTTCGTGCCTAGTCTGTCTCAGTCGTCCCTGTCCTCTAACGTCTAGCTTCCTGAGTTATTTCTGTCTCCCTGTGAAATCTGTCTTGTCTCTGTGTTTATTTGCACCATGTCTCTGTGTGTCCATCTGGTTTCTCTGTTCTCTCTCTGTGCTCTGCTCTTTTGCCCGCGTTCTCTGTCTTCCTTGTGCGGTCTCTGTCTGTTTCCTGTTTATTTTGATAGTCTTTGTTTCTGTGCCTTGTGTTCAGCTTTGCTTCCCTTGTCTCATTATGTCTACTTTGTTCCAGCTCTGTTGCCTGTCATCCGTCCTCTCGTTATCCTGTGTATTTCAGTCTTCAGCTTGTCTCAGTTCCCTGTCATGTCATCATTGGTCCCTCCTTGCGTGTGCGCGCACACCCTGTTAGCTTAGTCATGTAAGTTCTGGTTTCCAGTTAGACTGCACAAAGCTGTGTGGCTTCCGAATCTGTCTCTGAGTCTGTATTTGGGTCTGCTAACTGCCAGCCACACACTCACACATGACAGAAAGGGCATCTGGTGATTCTTGCAATCTGTTTCCTGATGTCACTGGGCAATGACCTTTTCAGTTTTGTTTGCAGTTAGTCTCCTGACACAGAACCCTTAAATTCAAGCAGTAATAAATTGTTTTGCTTTTTAAGAAAATTTGTAGTAAAACCACCTGCCACATGTATGAAGATTGGAAGTGAGGAAGAATATGCAAAAATTTCAATTAACTTAGTATGTATTTCAAGTATTTGAGTAGTATGATCTGTCCCAGATCATCCCAGATACCAGGTAGCAATCCATTGATCAATACAGCGTCACAGTTGGATAGAGTACCCATGTATCCTAAGTTTGAAATATTTTTACCAAAATCTTAATATAAAGATGGAAATGAGCACCACAGTATAACCCATTGGTTATTTATAGGTCCTGCCATGAAAACTCAAACGTTCGTTTGCCATCTTCACTATTTAAATTGCACAAGTCAAGTGTGGGGTGGATTTGTCTCAGACCTCACGAACACTACATGGTAGTCGGTCATGACAAGTTAATCACAATCTAGGCCCTGCTTTATCCTCCATTATGACGCTAATGGGGACTATAATTTAGAAAATGAAAGCCATGTTGTATTGAATATGACAAAATCTATTTTCCATTAATGCAGCAGGGCATTGTGTTACTAATGGTAGGATGGAAAGCAGAAATGGTCACTTTTCGATCGCAACTTTGAGAAATAAAAAAACCCCAATGTGTTTGAGTTGGGCGTGTATATTGATGAGGCTTTACTATCAGTGTAATTTTGTATGGGAGAAACAGTAGGTCCACACAGTTTGCCTTTCAGTGTAACAGTTTTGTTTTCCATATCTGATAGAAATGGATTTTAATGTGACACGTGTGCAAAATCTTCACTGCCAAGAATATGCTGTATTTGTAAATTGCAATCATCATGACAACATGGCACCAATGAAAAAAAGACATTGGTTCCATGAATATTGATGTCACATTTACTCCAAACGTGGAAGTGATTTTCCAAGGTGCTGATGGTTTTTTCTCTCCTTTCCCAGTTTAGCTAATCTCTGTAGACCCATAGAGATTAGGTAAACTAATGACATTTCCAAGGGTGAAAGCTGTTTTACCACATATCTGTATCCACCTACTCAAAACTACAGGGTGGGCCATTTATATGGATACACCGTAATAACATGGGAATGGTTGGTGATATTAAAGTCCTGTTTGTGGCACATTAGTATATGTGAGGGGGCAAACTCCTCCAGATGGGTGGTGACCATGGTGGCCATTTAGAAGTCGGCCATCTTGGATACAACTTTTGTTTCTTCAATAGGAAGAGGACCATGTGACACATCAAACTTATTGGTAATGTCACAAGAAAAACAATGGTGCGCTTGGTTTCAACGTAACTTTATTCTTTCATGAGTTATTTACAAGTTTCTGACCAATCATAAAATGTGTTCAATGTGCTGCCCATTGTGTTGGATTGTCAGTGCAACCCTCTTCTCCCACTCTTCACACACTGATAGCAACACCGCAGGAGAAATGCCAGCACAGGCATCCAGTATCCGTAGTTTCAGGTGCTGCACATCTCGTATCTTCACACCATAGACAATTGCCTTCAGATGACCCCAAAGATAAAAGATTCTCATTTTATTACGGTGTATCCATATAAATGGCCCACCCTGTATAATGAAGGTGAATGTCTTTCATGGTATTAAAAATAAAATTCATTGGATACAGAAGAATACTTAGTTGTATATTGGCTTGTTTTAGGTTTTCTCTTTCCCCTTTTCCCACTCGGCTGTAAAAGGCTGATGAGATATTGTAATCAGGCTGCTGGGCGGTCGGCCAACATGGACAGTCAAGTTTGTGACGTTTGTGTAGGAGTCTCAAATTGATACATAGGTGTGTCTACTGAAAATCTCACACAAGTTCGAGTTCACAGGTCAAGTTTCTGAAACCTTGAAACTAATACCACAGGTACAGTGGGGCAAAAAAGTATTTAGTCAGCCACCGATTGTGCAAGTTCCCCCACTTAAAATGATTACAGAGGTCAGTAATTTGCACCAGAGGTACACTTCAACTGTGAGAGACAGAATGTGAAAAAAAAATCATGAATCCACATGGTAGGATTTGTAAAGAATTTATTCGTAAATCAGGGTGGAAAATAAGTATTTGGTCACCTCAAACAAGGAAAATCTCTGGCTCTCACAGACCTGTAACGTCTTCTGTAAGAAGCTTTTCTGTCCCCCACTCGTTACCTGTATGAATGGCACCTGTTTGAACTCATCATCTGTATAAAAGACACCTGTCCACAGCCTCAAACAGTCAGACTCCAAACTCCGCCATGGCCAAGACCAAAGAGCTTTCGAAGGACACCAGGAAAAGTATTGTAGACCTGCACCAGACTGGGAAGAGTGGCAAGCAGCTTGGTGTGAAAAAATCAACTGTGGGAGCAATCATCAGAAAATGGAAGACATACAAGACCACTGATAATCTCCCTCGATCTGGGGCTCCATGCAAGATCTCATCCGTGGGGTCAAAATGATCATGAGAACGGTGAGCAAAGATCCCAGAACCACACGGGGGGACCTGGTGAATGACCTGCAGAGAGCTGGGACCAAAGTAACAAAGGTCACCATCAGTAACACACTACAACAGCAGGGAATCAAATCCCGCAGTGCCAGACGTGTTCCGCTGCTGAAGCCAGTGCATGTCCAGGCCCGTCTGAAGTTTGCCAGAGAGCACATGGATGATACAGCAGAGGATTGGGAGAATGTCATGTGGTCAGATGAAACCAAAGTAGAACTTTTTGGTATAAACTCAACTCGTCGTGTTTGGAGGAAGAAGAATACTGAGTTGCATCCCAAGAACACCATACCTACTGTGAAGCATGGGGGTGGAAACATCATGCTATGGAGCTGTTTTTCTGCCAAGGGGACAGGACGACTGATCCGTGTTAAGGACAGAATGAATGGGGCCATGTATCGTGAGATTTTGAGCCAAAACCTCCTTCCATCAGTGAGAACTTTGAAGATGAAACGAGGCTGGGTCTTCCAACATGACAATGATCCAAAACACACCGCCCGGGCAACAAAGGAGTGGCTCCGTAAGAAGCATTTGAAAGTCCTGGAGTGGCCTAGCCAGTCTCCAGACCTCAACCCCATAGAAAATCTGTGGCGGGAGTTGAAAGTCCGTGTTGCTCGACGACAGCCCCAAAACATCACTGCTCTCGAGAAGATCTGCATGGAGGAATGGGCCAAAATACCAGCTACTGTGTGTGCAAACCTGGTAAAGACCTATAGTAAACGTTTGACCTCTGTTATTGCCAACAAAGGTTATGTTACAAAGTATTGAGTTGTATTTTTGTTATTGACCAAATACTTATTTTCCACCCTGATTTACCAATAAATTCTTTACAAATCCTACCATGTGGATTCATGGATTTTTTTTTCACATTCTGTCTCTCACAGTTGAAGTGTACCTCTGGTGCAAATTACTGACCTCTGTCATCATTTTAGGTGGGGGAACTTGCACAATCGGTGGCTGACTAAATACTTTTTTGCCCCACTGTATGTCTACTAGGAGGCTGAGGGGTACCACTGGCAGCCGCCAGGATTTTTTTTTTGCCTTGGCAAAAAAAAAAAAAGTTAGTTATATTAGACCATATAAGACTATGATAAACATATACCTGCATTCCACTGCTAATACTCTCCAACTGTTTTGTCTATAGGACAAAACTCTGCTTCCGTAATACAACCCCTTACCTGTGGCTATACTACATCAGTGCACTCCAAACACGAACAGTGGACCACTTTGGATGGTTTCCATCTGCGTTACATATCTTTTGAGAAAGCTCAAGCTCATCATGAATTGACTTCACGTTTCAAACACAGTTTGAACAGGCAGGTTTTTGTCACTCTGGGACGCGACTCAGGCTTCTAAGCGTTATGTGTTTAGATCACACATCTTGTCTCCTGATAATGCTCACAGTGGTTTCTGTGAAGCTAGTGTTGCCATGCCAATCCTTGAGATAAAAAGAGAGGAAAATCCACCCTCAGCCTCCTATCTTACTGTACAGTAAATATCGGACGAGGGAGATTATCAGGTCTGTGGTTTAATAATGCATGATGGTGCCTACTTATGCATTTTCAGGCAACTGCAACGGATGATTCACATGCTGTGTTACCTGTAGGTAAGTGACCTTACAAAGTGGAAACAGTGATATGTTCTCTGCTTGAGGATGTAACAGGACTCATTTGTGTCTCATAAAATGCATGACAGCCAGTGATATATTGCAGCCATTTCCTTTAGTCTCTGCTGACTTTAATACTTTGTCACTTTTATCAAGTCGCTGAATTATGCTTGCAAGGTCTGTAGAAATAATTGCAGTACGTTCATGCATCAACCTTGGAAATGATAATCTTATCTTGATGCAACCATTCGAGAGACACTTTCCATTAGGCTGTAGCTTATGCACCTTTATCTCTAAAGATACATTTTGCAACCACATGCAACATGCGAGTGGCTGGAATTTAGTTGGCACCACAGAACTTAAGTACTGTAAGTAAGCTTAAGTACTTCATTTGTTTGGCAATATTTTGGGAGCTTTGCATCCATAATATAATAAACTGCAAATCAATTTCTTTCCTGTAGCTCAGGAAGTACAGCAATTTATCCAGTCAACAAGCCAAATATCCTTTGGCAAGACACTAACCCCAAGTTGCTCTGTGATGCATTCATTGGAGTATGAATGTGTGTGAATGCTAGGTAGAAAACACTTAGAAAAAGCTTACAAAATGTAAATGGATGAATGGAGCCTGTTTCATAAAGCACTTTGTGTGCTCAGGTAAAGTAGAAAAGCACCAGATAAGATCTAGTCCAATTACCATTACCAGTATACCCAGGCAAACACAAAAATGTTGGATTTTCAGCGTTCTCTTTTCAGTCTGAACTGTTGCATTAGATTAATGTAAGAGGGGTAAATTACAGAAGAGAACTTGGCTCTCACTTTTCAGCCTAAAAAATAGGCTAGAATTTGAGGAGGGGTCACTTTAGTCCGCGCAGATTTACCTGTCTCAGAATTCTACTTATTGATGTCCGAATTCATCAGAATTCCAAGTTTCTGTGATGGTTTTCCCAAGCAAGAAATCATCTTTCATCATTCAGTCAATTGAATCTTGTATCTTAAGAATCAGAATTAAAGAAAAAGGGGGGGAAAATCTGAATTTTCAGAATTTTCATTTCAAGTGATCTGAAAAACCCAAAACAGTCATTGTGTCTCACTCCATATGCACGCTGTTGCATTAGAGTTACTGATTCCAGCTCCTGTTCATTTATTACAAGCACTGGCAAATGCAATTATTATTACTCAAATAAACTAGAATGGCAAAGCACTTCCCACCGAGCTCATTATCACCTGCAAAGTCTTCATCTTTCACCTTTTTACTCTTTTTTCTTTTTTCTGAGTTATTTATCCACCCTACTGCAGTGCAATTAGTATAATCTGCATTCCAGCGGGGCCCATTGCCGAACGGTCAGTATTTGTATCTTGTGGGCTTACTGGGCAGGAGTTATTTCTGACCTCTACCATGAAGGAAGAGAAGTTTTGAATATTACAGAGGCAATAAATCGGCTTCACAGCTTTGATTCCTCTGGGTAATTGATCAGTTATACTCTGAAGGAAGTGACCTTGACTCTGAGCTTTTCATCAAAAACTCTGAAGAAGTTATTAATATGATCTTAGCTGGATTGCTGTCCTGTTTACTTTACATGCAGTTTTCCTTACCTGATTTTGCTCTATGTCAGTATCCTACATTTAAACCTTTGCGACTATAATGTTGGAATCGCCTTGCTCAAATTAAGGTTCTTTGACAAATTTATTTAATGTGAAGGAACTTACGCATGCTCAGTCAATCCATGTGACTGTGCCAGAGTGAAATGTGTTTGCTGTAGGCATGCTACCTGTGATGCGGTCCATTACACAGAGATATCAGGAGTCATGTTATTGCACACATGTCAGGCCTAACATACAGGGTTTTTTTCTCATCTCTGTTTTAATGCAGCGTTTAATCTCCAGGTGTGTACCAAACGACCAACCTATTTATTCCTCCCCTCTTCTCAGCAGGGAACCACCCACTGCCAACCCAAATTAACCACTTGCGGGACAGATAACAGGTCACACATGAGGGGATATGACAGCTGGTTGCTGTATGAAAAGGTTAATGTCACGCTAGCAAGGTAATTAAAATTCACGATGAAAAGACAGATGAAATCTGTGAGTTGGCATGTTGTTGGGGGAATGGAATATATGTGATATGTGGGGGTGAGACATGTGTCTGGCCAATCTGCTAATACACACGTGCTTTGATTTCCTTTCTTCTACTGCAGACGAGAGGTTTCTGGTTAAAAGCAGAGTTGACTTGTGAAATATGCCGAATGAAAGGTGAAAGGGTCACAGTAGCATGCTGGAGGTAGCAGGTTTCCCATGTGTGTAATCTGGAGATCTTTCATGTTGTTCAGGGGGGCTCACCTGGAAAATAGTCCTACATCGGCTCTTAAAGGAAAATTACGTTCCTATTGATGTGCACTCAGTCCTAAGGCAAGTTTAATGACTGTTTGATTTCACTTGTATCAGAGGTTGACACAATAATAACAGAACAGTAGCCTGGAATTATAAAGTGTAACAGATTTGTGAAGGTTATTTTATTCAATATTTGGGATTTCTTTTATTTATTTACTGTCATTAGGAAAGAGAATAGAAATCTTAAAGCTAAAGGAAATCACAGGTTTACTAAATTGCTTGTGCTTGTTTCAGGTCTGTTTCTAGAAAACATGAAATTTAATCTGTTGCACTTATTTGTATTTAAATGCTCACTTGCAATTTGATATTAGTTCAATTCAGTTTCCTACAAATGGAAAATTCTTAAGCTTTTAATCAAAACCAATTAACATACCTAGCATTTTGTGCATTAATGTAGTTTTGCGTATATAAGATTAGCAGAAGTGCTGACACCACTAAGCTGGTTAATGTTAACTACCATATTAAATTAAACAAAAATCTGAAATTTCCATTTTATTTTAACTAAAGATGTTTCTTTTAGGTTGTTTTACACAAGGACACATGATTATATAGCTTTAGAATAATCAGCCAATTATCTGATGTGTCTTTCTCTGAGTTGCAGCAAATGTAATTTTTTGTTAGGGTTCTTATAGAAACATCAAAGAACTTGCTTGACTGTCAAACCGCTCGGTGATGTTCACTTTGTAGCTCAGCTTTCAGAATGTATTTGTTCTCCATCTACCTTTATTCTAAAGTTACAATGATGAAACACCTCTGTGGTTTTGCAGTTTACATGTGCACTGTTTCAAGTCAGTTAGCAGGGCCTCAGAGGGGCATGTACTTATATCCTGCCTTCCCTTTATCAGATTTTCCCTAGGTGCTGAAAGCTAACCTGTAGCTGAACCTTGCACCCAATCAATACAGATAAATCCCTCTGCTGGCTTGACTATCTGTCCCATCTTCACAAGCCCTGAAATCATCTCATGCAAGTTTAATCTCATTAATTTCCTGGGACAATCCTTGGTACAACCGGCCCTGTTAAGAATTCCTCTCCTTTTTTAACACTCACTTCCAAGTGTCTGAAAAACCCCCAATCTCAAATTAGAAAGTTTAAATGTGAATTTTTGGAGTGACTTTAAGATTGTCAGTAAAAAGTCATTAGTCTTATCCTCAGTGAAATTCATCACCAACAGAGCTTGTCGAGATTAAAGTGTGCTGTGACATGAATTTTCTTGCTGTACTTAATTACTATCCAACATCTATTAGTAAATCTGTTGTATTTGAGATGTTTTATAGAGGTCAAACAGCCAGTGAATGACTACTACATGAGAATAATTAAAGGAATATAATAAATGGTGAAAATGTTTAGAAAAATCATAGGTCTAATTTAATCATTCCAAGTACTTTGGAATAAATCAGTTGTTTAACTACAACACCACCAACATAGTTCATTTTAGATTGTTTGCCATCACTATCAGTCATTAAGAAGTTTGGGAAATGGCCATGATGTGACTGAACCGGGTTTTTTTATTAAACACAGTGAAGCAGTGACTTTGTTTTTGGAGCAAACATCTCTGGCTTTATATATTCTATCTCAGTTGTTGTAATTGAATTTCAAGTTCTTATCTTCCAAGAATCAGTACTATCATAAAAGCAGAGCTGAAGAGTCGGAATCATCTAGGTGAGTGGTGTGCGCTGACTATTGATAACCTGATGATGAAATTAAATCACAAAACATCAAATGTCCTACTGCATCTACTCTTTTGGTTCCAAGTGTCCTTATGGTATTACCACCTTACAATTTTTTGTTTTTGTTTTCAGCCCTTCACCATCCAAAGATTAAATTGTTTGCTACATATTTGGGATGAAAAGGAATCCGTGCTGTAAGACTTTTAGAGTAGATGGTTGGGTTTGCTCTCAAGGTAAAGTAAATATGTATTTGTAGCCATTTGGGTTTTAGCTTGTACTTACAGTGGGTTGATACCCTAAGCAAAGGAATTGCAATTTTAAATCTAAGGAAATGGCAAAAAAAAGGGCTGCCTCAGCATATTAGAATAAAATTAAACCTGCAAGTCTGAGAGTGATGATGCTTGCAACATCCATGCCGTACATAAACCTGCATAATTTGCCAGTAATGCAAGTAACATGTCAACTGACAACCAGCACTTTTCACTCTTTGCTGCAGTCACAGCGCAGTGCTGGTCCTGACTGACACGAGCATAAAAAGCTGCCATGTGATTCAGCCTAGTGTATCGAATAGTGAGCAGGGAACTGGCTGCCTCTGTCAGAAAGAGTTTCTGATGACTTTCTTCTACTGTCATTTTTTACAAAATGCCATACACGTCACCTGTGGGCTGCACAAAGGGGAGCCACCTTGACATTTATTTTTATGAATGTGTAGTTGTGTGCCTGGAAATGATGTGTGTTAAAGTGGTCGAAAAGGCACATGAAGAGAAGACAGGAAAGTTAGCTGCAGAGATAGATGGATGGGAGCAGTTCTTATTTTCCTACCAGCCAACCAAGCCTAAAAACCTTTCAGTGCAATGAATCTACATAAAGCCATACGATTCCTTACTCCATCGCTCAGCACATACAGTCGTGTGGAAAAAGAATGAAAACTAATGAAAACTTAAGTATACCCCATATTAGCTTGTAGAACCACATTTAGCAGAAATAATTATTTCTGTATGATCATTTTGGCAAACTTCTCTTTACAGAAGAGGTTTGCAGGCATTTGATAATGCAAAGCTTTCTTATAGTACTGCTTCTGCTCTTGATAATGATACAGTCTGTTTAAGGAGCAGAACCTGACTACTACTTGCTCTCTTAATTTCTATGGAAGCACTGCAGGCGTGTTGAGGCTTCCACAGGACTGCATGGTGTCCTGTTTGTAGAACATATGTTCTAATATACATGTTCACAACTTTCAGGACTTGTTGCTCTTTTCAACTTTCATTTACAACTTGAGCTACCTGCTCTTTTCCAAGATGAGTTAAATATTTTTGATTGTTCAATTTGCCTCAATTCCTTCAGCTTCATCAAGGCTCTGAAAGCACACGGTGTCACAGCAGATTTTTGTCCCAAATACATTTTTTCCTCTTTCATCACCCTTAGATCAGATGACAGTTAGTGGTTTTGACAGGGTTATTGCTTCCCCTGGTTGCTCTCCTGTCAGAATTTCTTGATCTGTAGAGACAAGGCCAAACTGAGACAAGCTTTCCAGTTCATTCTCCAACCCAACTCGTTTCACTTTTTCCTAGTTTCTTACCCTTTTTGTCTCTCCAGCCTTTACTGTCACATCACACCTAATATGTCTTGTACAAGATGTCACAGAAGACATTTATGTTAAAGATTTACAAGTGTTTGCAGAGTTGTGTGCATGCGATGTGTACTTTCATTAATGTCTGTGCAGCCAAGGCGTAGTGGAAGCACTTTAGATGTATTGTTTTATCTTGGTCTGTATGGGCAACTTGAGGATAAATATATGCTTTCACTGTTGATGAAAAGCTAATAATTAATATAAATCCTTATATTTAGCGAGAATTGCTTTTTCCAATAAGATGCGTACACATGCATGCAGATTTTCAGGACAACTGTCCAGTATTGTCTCCTTTAGGCTCATCCTCTATTCACACCCCCACCCGCTCTTCATCTCCTCCTCTCTCACTGTTTAATAAGTAAGTATCAACAATCCCTAGTGAAACTTTGTTCTTTGATCTGATATGAGCTCTCTAAAGCCTCTCATGTTGCGGCTGTGATTGGTAGATCTGCTACTTGTGACACACAAATGTTTTCCTACCTCTCCCTTGACTCCAAGCAGAACAACAGTGTTGTGATACGTCTGTTGATTCAGCTCGCTGACAGATACAAGTTTTTTCACACAGTGATATTCACCACGTGCCGTAACTTTCACTCTCATGCAAGTTGTTTTAAAAGTTGGTGGAATTGTTTCTTTTCCTCTATAAAACCCACTGAATGGTGTTTTCTCACACTGGGACCACACATGTTTCTAATGTGCATCCTCATGGTGTTTTAACCCTCAATGGAGGACTTTACTTTTTCATTATTAGTCATTCACATATGATTCCAAACCAGATGACTGCTATGCGACATCACGTATCTTTATGGGTTGTAATTTTGTTCCAAAAAAAAAAAAAAAAAAAGTCTTTGTGTCAGTATGAGAGAAACTCAGTTTCTTTTTGTGAGGATTGAGGAACAGAGGCCATACGAATACTTCTTTATGTTTTAGATGGGTTTTGTCATGTGTCACAGAGGCAGATCAACTCAGTCTCACACAGCAGTGAAAATAATTATATCCTGAGCCATTATAGAAATTAACATTCAAAAGGAGGAAATCTAGCGGAGGATCTCAGGCAATTTCAGGAGAGGGAAACAGATACACATCGAACTGGGAAATGAGTGCAAACATTTCACCAAATTGAATAAAAAGTTCAGAAATAAACAATTGGCTGAACTTTCTTGTTACCCCTTTACAACCAACGTAGGCGTGAAAGAGTCCAGGTAAGTAGTGCAAATTGCAGGCACGCTGAAGGAAGAGTGGTGACGTCTTGGCAGGCGTCCTTCCAAAGATCCCAACACAGCTGATGAGTGGAGAACACTGAAGCAGAGCCAATGATCAGGTGAAGAGTAGTTGCCACACTGCTCCTTAAATTCTCAGCTTGATGGAGCCAAACAATCCTCAGGTGTGCCACGCCCAGCTGTTCCTAAAGAAAAGGACTCCAAAAAGAAAGCAAAAAATCCCAACCAGCCCAGATCCTAACAGGTTTCCCCACAACCATCATCTAAACACCAAATGAGGGTGCTTTTGTAAAGAAATTTTTATGCCTTCTCTTTAAAATATAATTATAGAATATAATCAATCTCTGCTACACTGCCATCGAAACACTTCATGCTTGATTTGATTTTGATGTCAGTTTGTCTTCAGTGATGGATAATTCGCAGTTTCTCGTTCAGTTTTTTCACCCTTATGTTAATAGGAAAACACTGATTTGTCTTTCCCCTCTCAGTATTAAGGTGTCTGCCAGTACTGACTCCGAATCCAAATCCAGGATTTCCTCTTACCCTCACACAACTTTTAGCACGATCATTTGGTTACCTCAACATTTAAATGCCACTGAAAATCTGTGATCCACAGTCAGATGATGTAAAGGGGTAGCAAGAGTGATGTTCTGATGCTAATCAACCATCTGACAAGCAGCTCTGACTGGGCATACTTTGCCAATCAGTGAATCTCTTAATCAGTTTGTGCTCCCCCTTAACCTCCACAGTCATATTAACTTTAACATGACACAGAAAGTTGCATACCCATCAGCTAGCAGATATGTTGAGACTGGTTTACTTATGGCATATTAGGATGCTAATTTGTGTATTTATGTTATTCTCCAGAGGCAGCATGGGACATAAGGAGTGTATGATTCAAACCGACATGCCTGATTGATGCTCAAACATGCAGGAAACCATTGGCACCCTGAAAATTCTGCAGTGGTTGGAACCATCTGAACAAAGCTGCCAGTGGGAGCATCAAACCACAGACTAGTTTCACGGTTAATTTACACACATGCACGCATGAGGGCCACGTGAGCATGAGCCACATCTTAGTTAACACATCATAGTTATCATAGTGGTGGAATAAGTAATGCACTAATGCAAAAAAGATGAATGTGATTCTTAGCTCTGCATTATGTCTTCTAACACTCACACAGTTATGTACAGAGCTTCAATGGACCTTTTCAGTCCAGTCAGGGGCTGTACAAACTGGTGCTGCACTGCTTGCTATAGTTGTCTGGGGTGAGACTAATAAATAAGGCCACATAGTGTTTAATAAAACAACATGAAAATAGTCTTATCCCTAACAGCAAGGAGAGGAGTGGATAAATAAGGTGAAGGATAGGCAATTCCTGCAGCTCACTCATTCTAACCACCCACCTCTGTTTGCCCCCTTTCCCCCTCAGGAACACAGTGGGAAATGATTAGTTGTTCCTCTCTCTGTCTCGCAAATATGTCAAAGTAGACATACTGAAGTGGTGAGCAGCTGAATGCTGCACATTTTTTCTACGAGCATGGCATTAGACCAATCTTGTTTCCCATCGTAGTCACTGAATTAGTGCCTGTTTAGCTTAAGTGAGGTGAGCCAGGAAGCATAGGGGATCTGAGTGTATTTTGAATGCTACCACTCCATTCATAGATGGGTAGTAATAGTAGCAGTTCTTTACAGTTATAGTAGTTGAAATGATGATGGTGGTGGTTTTGGTAGTAATGATAACAGCAGTATTGATGTTATATTGTGTCTAAATGTCATGGCATTGTGATATTGAACAGGCTCATTTTCACCTCCTCCTCCACATGTCCCAGTTTGTTTGCCTTTTTTTTTTCAATTTCAGGCCAAGTCCATGCCTGATTTATAGAGCTGACCTCTGTAGCAGTCAGAATGCATGCCCTATATTGCTCCTGTCATCTGTTTCTGTTTTGGCATCTGTTTTGAGCAAAAGGAGAAGCTTCATCCTGTTTTTGCTCCCAGCAGCTTTGTGCAAAATGAACTCAGGCACCTTATGCGAGAAACTTCCATGTCCCAAAAATGACTGTTTTGGAGCTGAATAAACAACCTCCATCCTGTGGAGGATATAACTCTGTTCTGGAATTGGTCCTCCTTGCTGCAGCAGAGTAGCTTCTTTAGATATATCTGTGTCTAAATGATCCAGCACAGAAAACTGTCTAATTCATAGCAGTCTGTAGTGTCAGTATGAGAGAATCCTTATGAATGAATTGTACTTTAATTCCCCTTATGCTGTAAAATTATCGTGAGGTCAACATGAATCAATGAACTAAAGGAGTCCGCCAACTTGATGGCATCCCATCTGTGGCACACTGTGGGTGACTTCTTTCTCAAGGTGGGTCCTGTGACGGGTCCCAGATTGGCAGTGCCAGCCACCAAATGTTGCTGTGCATCACGTGGGGCGGCAGTCTGTCGCTTTCCCCTAAGGCAGTCTTCATCTAGGAAAACGGAAGCAAGCGAGTTGGCAAAAGGAGATGAAAAGAAAATCTATGCTTCCTGTTGAATTTATGCCTAGTTGTTAAAGCGAACTTACACTATCACCATTTCACTCCTTGGCTTTGTGCAGCTTTCTTACATTCTATTTCTAGGTCAAATAGCCAAGACTTCATAACACTGATCTAAAGCAGAGATCACTAAAATGTGAAGGATGATTTTGTTGAACAGTGTTGATGAGCCTTTGATTTTCTTGGGGTCCCATATGTATGGATTTCACAACATCTGGCTTGTCTAGATGTGTCAGGTACAAAGGCTGGAACTGTCAGTCACTGTCAGCTGGAGTTGCAAATAACTGCCATTTATTGCAAATCTGCTTCTGGACAGAAAATTGTGTAAGGAAAGCACACAAGCAAAGTATATATTACACACACACACACACACACACACACACACACACACACACACACACACACACACACACACACACACACAGAAACACAAACAAACAGAAGGTAAAACTAGTCCTCGAATGAGCAATGCAGGAAGTGAGGCAGCTCTACTGAATGTAACCCTAGATGTCAGTGGTCACAAGGACCAAAAGAGAGGATCCCCATACCTCAGGCATGATGTGAGCCAAACCAAAAAAGGCCTCCCTGCACCTCCTCTATCCCAAATAATCACCAGTCCTGCAAAAACCAGAGAAAATGACTTAATTGGTATGCCATTTGAGTTTTTTCCCAATGGCATGGAGCTGCTATAAATTATACATACTGAGTTTCTCCTCTTCCTTACCAGGCAGCTCTCTGCAAACTTAATCAAACTACACTTTTCACAATTTTCAGGCTTTTTTTTTCTTGATGGTAGCTGTGAAAGCCTCATAATTGTGACAAGTTAAGTATATGTTTTGTCGGTTCTGTGTTGTAATAGTACTACTGAAATAACAAGCAAAAGAAAAGCTCCGAGCTCAACCAGAGAGCAGTGGGGGGAAAAACTAGGCCTGTCAAATTAGAGATGACACAAGGACCCACTTTGAGAAGGGAGGGAGGTCATGAACTAGGAATCCGGCGTAAATTCTACCCATGAACCCCCCCCCCCCCCCCCCCCCCCCATCTACCCACCCACACACACAGCACCACCTTCCTAAACACCAAGACGTCAAAGAAACCCAGATAAATATGCTTGGGTCTTTCTTCAGCCTGTCAGCAGCAATCCGTCTCTCTTATGGGTCCTTAATAGCGTTTGACCACAGTAGCCAGAGGAGGAGCAGCAGTGGTGTAGCCACAGGCTCACATATGACCAGACTGGAAAACTCCATTGCTTGTAAGTTTATCTGTTCTTTCCTTTTTCTCTCCTGCTCTTTGAGACCTTTAAGTATGTATAGTGCCAGGATACAGCAGTCAGTCACTTTTGAATCAATTCCTTTGCTCTTATATCCTGTGACCCCTGACTCAGCACGATGAGAGATACTTCCCCCGCAGGAGTGGAGTGGAAGTGTGCTGTTGCTATTTGTAAGACTGAGTATCTGGCAGCAGGTTTTAAGCATTCACTCATAATTTTGACAGAGAAGTCAGTTAATTGCATAAAAGCTTCACTTTTAATCCCTTCCTTGGTGTTTCATCTGCAGTGTGTATGCATTGTATATATGATGCCTTTTGTAGCTGTCTGTGTCTTCACACATGTGTACACTGTTACTAGATTCTGGAATGAAACTTTGGGGAGATTTTAAGTTTCACTTCATATAGACTGGCAGTAGGAGATTTTATCAGCACAGTAGACAACATTTTGTTGTCCCAGTCATTCTGTCACCTACTTCAATTGTTTTTTACTCTTTTTGCATAAAACCTAAAACCAAAAGACTAACTGTAATCAAGTTTTTTCTTTCTCATACTGTCATAATAGGTGGGAATTGAATCAGGTTACCTAGCCTTAAGTGTCCCAAACTAATGAGTACCTAAGAGAAGCACTTGCTCTTATTTGTCTGAAAACAGAAACTTACAAATGTTTTGAGGAATTATTTTAGATGAGAAAGAATAGATCTACAAGAGAGTCATATGGCCGGTGGCCCTATATGACTGCTGGCCGACCACCAAGAAACACGAGCAGATCCTAAACGCCATGGAGATGAAGATCCTCAGGTGGACGATGGGCTTAACCCGCCTGGATCGTGTGATAAACGAAGATGTTCAAAAATGGCTCGGAGTTGCCCCGATCGAAAAGAAGATGTGGGAAGCGTGCCTGCAGTGGTATGAACATGCGCAGCGAGGAGAATTTGGTGTCAAGAACAGCCCTCCAACTCGACCCTTAAGGCCAACTGCGAAGAAGACCAAAGAGGCAGTGATTTTTGATTTGATTTGATTTGATTTTGATTTTATCGATTAGCATTCAAATTCAAATCTCAGTGAAAACAGTGAAAAAAAACAAACAAACAAACAAACAGTGAAAACAGAACAAAAATCTACCATAAAGAAAGAAAGCATGAGACAAGGCTAATCAGTGGGGTGGACGCAATCACCGAAGACATGCGCGCAGTGGATCTCGCCCCAGAAAACACCCAAAACCGATCCATATGGAGAAGACAGAGCCACGCAGCGGACCCTGTGCTGGGAAGACACTAGGAAAGAGAGAGAGCATGAATAGTTATTATACTCGGGTTAAAATAAAACCTTTTTTTTTCTTAAATGAAATTATGAGTACCTATAAGAAGCTTTTTATTTGGTTATGATGTTTTTTGTGTAAAGTTGCAATATGTACTCTTATACTTTTAATAACTTGCAAAGCAGCAGTAACTTTGTGATGAAGTAAACACAGGTTAAGAAGTTCAGGCAAAGTGTTTTTACTGTGTTTTTACTAAATTAAGTCATGTCCTTAGTAACATGCAACAGCAATATGTCATGTCTCCCTCTCAGCCCCTCCTTTCACCTTTTATAACAGTGGATAGTTGAAGTCAGCAGAAAGGCTCTTGAAAAACTTAGTTTAAGCTATTTTTTGTGCCAAGATTAGAGTATGTGGTTTTGGCCCAGCTGGTTGAACCACTGGGAGACCCTATCATAAGCATTTTTCAGCATTATGTTATCTTACTGGAGGGGATTCGACTGTGGTTACTGTTGGAATAACCTGAATATTTACTATCGGCTTTCAGTCTGTGGTGAGTGGGTGCTGTTCAGAGTGGGAGGCAATGTTAGCTTGAGCTGCAGGAGGTGAGCTAGCGATTTGTGAAGGAAGATAAAGAACTGACATCTCTGCAGTAATTGAAATGTCCTACAAAAGAACAGGTATAATGAACACAAATTGGTGCAGATCTGTGACATTTTAAAAAAAATCTATGGATCATCTATTGCAGCGGTCCCCAACCTTTTTTGCGCCACGGACCGGTTTATGCCCGACAATATTTTCATGGACCGGCCTTTAAGGTGTTTCGGATAAATACAACAAAACAAAACTAGTACCGGTACCGAAAAAAGAAGATTTATTCATAACACACGTGAAAAGACCCAGGAAAACCGAGTTAACGATAAAAACGATAACAAAATAACGCTGAAAACCAATAAAAACCCTGAAACAGCATCACCATCAACACAGGAGCACCTCAGGGATGTGTCCTCTCGCCACTGCTCTACTCCCTCTACACTTCAGACTGTGTGGCCACCCATGGCTCCAACACCATTGTGAAGTTTGCTGACGACACAGTGGTGTTGGGTGCCATCTCCAACAACGATGAGGCGGCCTACATGGATGAAGTGAAGAATCTGGCATCGTGGTGCCAGGACAACCACCTCCAGCTGAA
>NC_140542.1:161419-176419 GCF_057382185.1 Mchenga conophoros
ACACCTTTCCTGCTGTTTCATACACAAATTGCCACATCTAAATGCAGCACTGAAAAGCCAGAAACTTTTTTTTGCAAAGTTCCACTTTCAAGACTTTCTGGACCTCAAGCTGCTGAGCTAAAAGCATCTCGTGTGAACAATACTGTGCAACATCCACTAACCTTGGCTTGCATCTGCCTCACAGCTGCATCAACTGAAAACAGCATTCAGATTTTCATATATATACTAGAATCCCACACAATATCGAGGACCCACAGTCAATTAGAAAATTGCTTCTCTGGTGAGAACTGGTGAATTCCAGGTCTTATGACTGAATTTAAAAAAAGAAGACAGAAGACACATGTGACTTTCACACTAATTGAAGTGGTCTCTTTCAATAGCCTTTGATAAAGATCTGATGTTGATAATGAATGATCTGATGATCATTCAGCCTTTAAAAACACAAGGTGACCTCAGAAGATTAGAAATGGAACGATTTATTGCTATTAACTGTGTCTGTATGCAGTGTATCATTTCAAAGCATTTATTTAAAACTTGTCCTCTCTTTTCATAAACTTGTTAAGGTAATAACTATATTTGAAGCAGCTCTGTAAACATATTAAGGTGGGAAAGAGGCTCTGGGCTGACAACAATATCTCACAGTTTCAGAATGAGTATTAATCAGCAGGGGGACACAGCAACCACAGTCGTGCTCAGAGGAGCTTATGTACTTTATGGTTGGGTTAATGTTGAGGTCAGGGGGTCGTGCAATCTGATGCAAGACATTAAAAAAGGCCTCACCTCCAGAACGGGCGCAGCTGTATCATGGATGGACAGGATGTGGGTGATGTTGTGCTGAGCCAGCAGCTCCCCGTCTCGAGCATCTGTGGAACGCAAAGAAAATCGAGAAATACACGATACACCCTGCATCCAATCACCAATCACACCGTGTGAGCTCCAAACTAAATAAAGCATCTTCTGCCCAACAACAACCCCCCTCCTGAAGTGACTTCCAAGCAAATGTGGCCTTAAGATTTCAAAGTTTTGCTCTGGTTTTGAACTGAAAGAAAAACCGGAAAACCAGTGTTTCTAAAACAGTCCAACAGCTTGGCCCAAAAGCAAGAAACAGTAATTGTTCTAATCAAATTTTGTTCTTTGAAAGGAAGCCAAATGTTTTCTACCTTGGACAGATGTGCCTTGAGCATTTTTTCTCATATGCTTTGCAAGTTTGCAGGATGCTGATTGGGGCCACCTATACAAGAGCAAGATGAGTTTGCACTGAAACCTCCTTAAAGCTAAATTCACTCAATAATTAAATGTTTTGTCATTGGAACTCTTATTAACTGTAGGACACAACCAACCAATTGCATCATACAGTAAGAAAACAGTGTGAGTGGCATCAGTGCACAGAACACTTGCAGAGGAAATACAACCCTAAATCACTGGATGACCGCAGCGTCAATGTTATGCAACAAGTGCTGCAGTGTGTCATGAGATAAATAGTTTAGTTGAGTGTCAGATGCTGATATAACAGTGAAGTGACGAGAGATGATTTTTTGCTTAGGGCTGAGAGGTTCAGCACCACTCAAGGTTTCTAGGTGCTGGCCTAAAACCTGCATCCTCCCATTCAAATCCGTCAGCTTCCTTCATGAAAGATTACGTTTTTCTTTTTTTCCCCCATGGTTAAATATTAGTTCTCAAGGAGAGAAATGTTTCCAAATCTCTTCTGATTTCTAAAGTGCTAAATTTAAGTGTTGTCATCATGGCTACCTTTATTTCTTTTATAAAGTCAGGTTGTTATAAATTCAGAGATCAAGCCTTTAGTAGTGTTGAAGCTGATGAGATTGGGACTAAAGATGTGGGATTAAGCAAAAACATAGAAGATGTGATGAACATTGAAGAAACTAACAGCTTAGTTTAGCAGACTAGCAAAGCTAAGCAGAGTACAGACTAGCTCAGAATAGTAAGAGTAGAACAGCAGTAACGCCTGTAAATATCCAAAAGTGGCATTGATGGAACTTTCGCAGCCAAAAGCTCCAGCTCGCTTTATATGTGCTAAGTCATGTAGATGAATGAAGATCAAAGGCCTGCTTAAGATTAAAAAGGTGTCACATTTCCTATTTGACAGCAATTCCTTGAACATACTTTATTTCTAAAAAAGAGCTGCCTGCATTTTAAGACGTTTCCTGTGTAGTCATGATTCTTAATGTGTGCAAAGATTAAAAAAAGCAGCCCAACAATTGCATTTGGTGCTTTATGGAAACGTGTGGAATGTAGTTCACACCGAGGGACACCCCCGCGCCATGGGGCATCCCCTCCCACACCACCGCTCAAATATTCACATCAGCGCTCAAAGTAATGTTTCCCCCAGCTGCTGGCAGATTTATACCTACTCAGAGGGTAAAAAACACACTTTTTTTTGTTAAAATGCAATATTTCAATAGCTCAGCTTTACACTGTGACCTCTCGACTCTATAGAAACTGAGCTCAGTGTAGCATCTCACCACATGCCCCTCCGTATGAGGAACTGAAACAAACTACTACTACATTATCCGGAAAATAAATCAATTTTTTTACACACATGACAAAAGGCACCGCAGCCTACCTTTGATATTTCCAAGATAAAGAATCAGGCAGGACCTAAAAACAGTTCAAAATGTGTAAAATGGAAAATGCAGAAGTTAAAGAAAAAACAAGATCTTGGGGTTGTTGTTTTTGTCTTTTTTAGAAAAATATCATGGCAGGCTCTGAAGGTTTGATTTCCTAGATATTGTTGTTGATACTGTACCTTGTTTATTCCGTTACCCATCTCTGCCAAAGGTGTGTAGATAAGCACACTGAATTTAAGAGGAATTTGAAGTCATAACTGGAAAGTGATTCCTTTAGGGAGACGCTTAAAGCAGCAACTTAACTGTCTCTAAGTCACTAACTGCTACTCGGTTTAAAGGAACCCTGACAACTTTTTAGTTTAACTCAAACTGTCATGAAGACCTCAGCTCGTCCGTCTCCCTGAGTGCCACTTCATTGAGAGCACGTTTTCCTCAGAATGTGACCTTAGCACATGTTTATATTTAGACCATGCGTTGGTCATGGACCATGGATAGGCACATAGCAACCAGACAAAGATGGTTGAAGGCCAGAACAGATCCGATGGCCCAGCTATCACTATCTGCTGAGCTGTCAGCACCCTGCTAGGAACACCTTTGAATGAAGCTCAAAATCAATTATCTGTGTGTTCCTGCTGTAAATGAGAGGGCAGCTGTCTTAAAACCAAGATTGCAATCAGGATTCTTTCTCTGTGTTTATCCATTCAGATCAAATTCAGTCTCTATTTCTACTAATATCTGTGACAACCTCAAGCCAGTGTTACACGTTTGTGCCCAAGAGTTGCAAACCAGTGTGGCAAAAAAAAATCCCCACAATTTTCTGTTTCCTAAAAACAAGTTGTACTTTTCAAATACCCGTTCTAATATTTTCTAATAACAAAGTAGTGCTTTTAAACCTAATTTCGTCTTCGATTTCAGAATTCCCCCATTTATGTCTAATTTTGTGCTTCTCAGTGGACATCCTCTTAATTCTAACTCGCTCTGTTCATTTCCAGTAAATCTGGCTACATCTTCAGTGCATCGCTCTGAGCCGATCGAGGTATTTTTAGCCCGGCTTTGTCTTGTGTTCCTCTGTGTGGTTCAGTGTGTGTGTGTGTGCGTGCGTGTGTGTGTGTGTGTGGCACAGAGACAGGCAGGGGAGAGTGGAGGCGTTTACAAAAATCTGCCTGCTGCCTGCCTCAGAGAACTAGGTGGAACAGCTCATCGGCACCGAAAACTCAAAACCATTGATAAACAAAACAGCTCACACATTAGAAACCATGATGATACATTAAAAATACACCTTGATCAGAGCTGAGAGAGTGCGCGTCTGTGTGTGTGTGTGTGGGTGGAGGGGGTGGGAGATTGGGTTTCACAATAAAACTGTCTTTTTAACAAGAAGAAGAGGAGTCTTTCGGGTTTGAGGAAGGTTTGCACATCAAGCCATCACTTTATCGAAAGCCGTTTTTGGGCTCCAACTTAATACTTACTTTTTAAATGTACTTAATTATTAGTTTGCTTATTAAATTGCCTCTTAATAGTGAGGAAACACGTTGTTGTGTGTGAAACAGTCTAAAACCTCAAACTATCTCATTTATGGCGAAATAACTGAGAAAATCATCACATTTGAGAAGCTGAAAACCACAAGACCTTTGTGTCTTTAGCCACAGGTCTTTGTAGCCACATGCAAGCCTGTCTCTCTGTGTTGGCTGTGTTGTTGTGCTGGCACACCACTTCAGTTTAATATTGCAACAATTATTCCATGAGTTTCTCTAAAATCCTATACAGACGTGTACAATCACCAGAGGTTGAAACCTACTCATTTTGGTGAATTTGGGACTTGTCCTCTACAGCTACCATGAAGTTTATGGTAGTGGAAATATCTGAGAAATCACAAATATTCAGCGTCTCTTAAGGATGAATTCCAATAACTTTGGTGCAAAGTTTTCCTCTCCAGAGGGTCAAAGATGTTGCTTCATTCATTCAAGCCAACATCAGATAAGGGGTCTCGTACACGTATTCATATTTCCCTGTCAGTCCATCCCCTGACTTTACCTTGAGGTTGACATTTGACAGATATCTGATTACACACCCATGAAATTGCGTGAAATACTCAAGCTCGCTCAAGGATTAATGTAGGCTTTCGTTACATAAACAACAGTAGAAAGATGGCAGGAAATGAGGGGGGAGAGAGCAAGAAGGAAATTGATATGCAACAAAGCTTCCCGTGAAAGGAGTGGTTTCAAAGGGCTGTAACATTTCAGATCTCTCACAGGGATTAACCATTCTGAGGTCTTACTGATCCAACACACAGTAAGTTCTGTAATCAAGTAAAAGAGGTTTTTTTGTCATATCACATATAAAATCTGGAATATTTCCATATGTAGTGTAATGTTGATGCTTTATGGTAATTTTTAAGTGTGTCACCTTCCTCAAATAAAGTCCATTAAAAGGCAAAGGATGAAAAAGGAAAGAACGCTTCCTATAAAACAGAAAAGGAAAACCCTATATGAATTCTGAGAGTATATTTTGTCGGGCTTAAAGGCGGGAGTCTTTTTAAAGAAAAGCCTCTTGAAATCTATAAGTGCTTATGAAGACCAACTGTACAAAATAGTGCTGAAACCTTTGGAGCCTTTTAGGGACTGAAGTTAGACATCTGTATCTGTCCACTGTGATTCTTCTGGTATCAAAAATGTCTATGATTATGCTATAACTCATAATTCCCACTCATTTTTTTTTATATCGTAGGGGGTGTTTACGCAGTAGTCCAGAAGGAATTGGCCCAAAGAAGCTCAAACCCAAAAATGTCAATGTGGTGGAGTAAACATTTTTCTTCTGGAAATTTAAATTCAGCATGTTTCAGGCGTTGAGACGATATTTGATACAGTTCCATTTTTTATAGGTTTCAGTTGTAGGAAAACACCCTTCTGTAAGTATTAGGACTATTACAGCACTATAGGGCACTTTACAGCATCCACCATCTTGATTGGATTGTAGCAGCAGCTTCAAATCACCTCACACAGCTGCTTCTAATACACATGTGGAGGTTTCTGTTGCGGTTCGGCTACGTTTTTAAACTGTTATCATCAGAGGAGTTCTTTCTCGTTGTAAAACCTTAACCAATCAGCATGTATATACAACACAATACCAGCATTTTACGGACAAAACTGACTTCAGAAGTCAGAAAAACCAGAAACAAGTGTTTTATTTCCATTCTCTTTCGCTTATCGATTCAGGGTCGCGAGGAGGGCTGGAGCCTATACCAGCTAGGACAACAGGCAGGGTACACCCAAGACAGGCCACATAGGGCCAGTTTGTACAACTGATCAATTCTGTATTTTTGAGAACCAAAAACAGATTATAGCCACACACCTCTATTTGCGTCTTTGTATTTAGGAATATCTCACGAGTACCCCCTGCTGCAACCCGGTTTAACTGCAGCTAATTGCTGTACATTGGCGTTAACAGGATGTGGAAAAGCTCTTGTAGACATGTTGAGTTTCTTGGTTGTAGAAGCAGTCAAATGAACACTGCAGAAAGACATCGTTCAGTTAACCTGCACCATGAGCGGGACTAACGACAATATCGAGCAGATCTAAGCCAAAGTCCCTGACATCTCCTTTGGGTGGAGCGTCATAGTTTCTCTTTTCTGCGCATCTTGTTCATGTCTTTTCTTTTCTTTACAATTTGCAAAGCTTCAATCCTGACATTGAATTGAAAACATGTGACACACTCAGTCACACACTTGGTCTTCATGGGACAATAACCCAGACATCTTGGAAACATTCACTTAATGACCTCCTTTTCATGAAGGAGTATATCTCAGAATATAAACCATAGTTTGTATTAACTTCACTCCACTCGTTAGCTCTAAAAAAAAAGAAAAGAAGAAGAAGCAGATTCCAGATCTGAAAAGTAAAGCCAATGTATTCCGCATTCTTTATAATGGCCAGCAGGGGGCAACTCCTCTGGTTTCAAAGAGAAGTCTGGATAAAAACAGCTATGGGCTCTCATGCATATGTCCTCAGTTCACAGTCACATAAATCTCTTGTTTGTCACGTCCATTCTCAAAACAACAACAACAACAACGTGGTGATGACTGAAATTTCACAATAAAGCGTCACCAAACAACTGGAGAAGTCCATCTTTTATATACAGCGTATGGCTTCACCCCACTTCTAAACACACAGCAAAGCCAGTATCAAAGCAGACGTGCTCAGCTGATTTCTATTCAGATTAATAACATGCTGATCCATGAGAGGTCATGTTAACAGAAGCCTGTTAAAAATCTGCTCTGCCATTATTTAAGACCTGCAGCCTGCGCTCGGACTGGTGGGTCAGCTACTTCACTCCAGTGAGCCTGACATGTCAGAGTGACGACGGAAAAGTACAGTTTTCAGATCAGCTTGTGATTTTGGATTCGCCTTCGTACTTTCGCCTGAAAATATTTCACTGGATAAACGGCGACGTTGAAAGTGCCACACTGATCCCAGCACTTCCTTTAAAAACAAACACGCAGGGCTGGAACGTGTGGACTTTGGTCCACTTCGGAGAGAGACTGTACAATTTTTAACCAGCCAAATCAAACCTGGGGACTGACTGAGGACGTGCTGAGTGTGCGCACCGATCATACATGGCGCTGTTTTTACTCGGGAGACGTGGCTTTAAGAGAGCCATGACAGCGATCCGGCCGTACTGGTAACAGTTCTTACTGTCTTCATACTGTGTGCACTGTGAAATGACACGCACGACTCTGCAAGGACAAACTGCACAGAGCTGCAGAGACCACGCAGGAAATGCGTTGGGTTTTCTTGCAGTCGTAGTTCTTGCCTCGAGGTTTGTTTGATTCCAGTCCACTAGATGGTGTAGTATGCCCCACTCACTACAACATAGTGTTTATGAACCAACTGTGATATTACGACAGTATCGATTATATATACCTATAAAAACTGATGTAACAGCCATTTATATTTAATGCGAGTTTAATGTCTGTATTCGTCTTCATCATGGCCACACTGTGTCCTTTATCTGTCACAAATATTACATAAATATAATATTCTAACACGTTTTAATGTCGTAAATTATACTTTGCAAATATTTTAAATGCAGAAAAGGGGGTTAAATTATTATATTATATTATATTATATTGTCGATCTGGTGAATAACTGTTAGGGATGTTTTTGTTTAATAGCAAATAATAACAATAAAGTTCCTTTTTCATCCTTTATCCTTCCGTGACTGTCTTTCAAATTAAAGCTAAACACCTTGCTTGTAGACGGATAATATTTAGAATAATCTCATCGTCATTTAATGCATAAAGTGTTTGCCTCGAGGCTTTTGCAGGAGTAAATCTTGATATTATAGATGTGTTAGACTGCAAAACATTACCTTTAAAAAGATTACTGCGGGTTTTTTTTTGTTTGTTTTGTTTTGTTTTTAAAGGATGGAGAAATATCACAGTCGCGCACATAAATATATGACTGCCATCACGTGATGGTAAATAACCACCAGCAACTATGAGCTGTTGCAAACACTGTTATCTCTGAACATGTAATTTGCCAGTAGGTTAGTTTTATTCAGTAAATGAATAATTGCTGCATCTGAACTGCTTATAATCAAAACTCATATGAGTTCATGTACACCTTTTGTTTTATTCAAGTACTGTTGTTGGCGCACTTTACTCAGAGCCTTTGATTTTCACAGCTTTGAAATGTGTTCTGCAGTAATGTAGGTAGAACATTTACAGTTCATCCCAGCAAAATAGCTTTAATAGTAACAGAGACCAAGAATAAGAGCGTGCCATACATCAGCATTCTAAATCTACAGGAACAGATGCTGTCAACGAGGGTTAAGCTGAACAATGGTTCCACTTTTCAAACCTGCTTTTAAGGGCCCATAAAACCCAAGATTCTTCTATTCTCATAAAAGGTGAACAATGTGATTGCTGTAATTGTCCTAACAAAGGACGACTTTATCTTTGGTTGTAACATTCAAAGTAACTATCCCACCTTATTCTGCTATCCACAGCTCATTTTGACTGCCACCGTCTCCTCGTGTGTTTCCCTGCAGCTCTTCAGTGGCCTCAGGCAAGAAGCCTGTTAATGGAGTGGATCTGTACTACGAGCAGACAGGCAGAGGAAAACATGCTGTGCTGTTGCTTCCTGGCGCTCTGGGTAAGTACAAGCACACGCCTCCTTTTAATGTAGAAAAGAAGTTTGGCTATATGGGAAGACATCAAAATCTTTATACTCAAAATATCTCTGTTGTAAGAATAGCATATCATTCAGTACAGTTTGAGTCCTTTAAGCATCTAAAAGAAAAACTGCTATATTTCTACCACAGGAAGCACAAAGACGGATTTTGGTCCTCAGCTTAAGTCTCTGGCCAAAGAACGCTTCACTGTAGTTGGCTGGGATCCCCGCGGGTATGGACAATCCCGTCCCCCAGACAGAGACTTCCCCCCTGACTTTTTTGAGAGGGATGCGAAGGATGCAGTTGATCTTATGAAGGTTTGCTGATAAACTCAGGGTGAAAATGATTACCAATCTGACCTTTACAGGTTACAGAGAAGCCCCTTCTCTGGGGGGCATGTGAAAGAAAGGAACATATGGGGACTGATAAACTTCATGCTCAGTTCAGCGTGTCGTAAAATGATAAAGGTCTAGAATTCATTCAAAATGGAAAATAAGTTAAATTCTGCAATCCAAAACCTGCTAGATTTTACTACAGTCTAATATCTGGATAAATATTAGAAAGCAATACTAATCCTAATTTTTTTTTTTTTTTTAGCCACATATCGAGTTTTACCATTTATGGAAACTCCCATAACAAAACAGATAATGTATTGGCAGGAAATTACCTTAAAAAATTACCTGGACCTTTTCTTTTTGGTCTTTCTTTTCTTTTCTTTTTTGCGCAGTTTAGAGAAAGTGTTTAAAGCACAATTAATAAATTATTATATACAGTTAGTGTATATGCCTCCTCTATTCTCTGCTTTGTGTTCTGATCAAAATTTAGGCAACCCTGACTTAAATGATGTCTAATCCACAGTCCGATTCTAATACTAAGACATGTTATTTTCATACACCAATATTAAAATTCCTGGTTTACGAAGCTATATCCTTCTTTTACCCTTCAGTAATGAACATGACAAAAAGCCCCTGTCTGGGGTTTTAGTTTCCGGTATGAGGCTACAAACAAACCCCCTCCTTTCAGTACTTATTTACTGCAATATTTTGTATGCCAATCAAATTGCTTTTTGACCATCATCATAACTCTTATGAAAATATACATTTTGAAATCACTGGCAACCTATGAGCTACACGTACAGTGTGTGAAATTAGAAGGCTGCAGAATCCAACACAGCTGTTGTATGTTGGTAAGCTTTAATAATATTTTAATATTCTCTTTGATTTTTCTCTTTGATCTTGTTATTGTATACTATATGTTCCAATAGTGGATACTCATGTTACACACAGCCAAAGTTGCGAAAAAGATTGTAAATACTAGATGCATACAAGTAATCTTCACAGGCACATTATTCTGGCCCCGCCCACCTGTTATTCAAATTTGAGTGATGATTCAAAACAGAAAATTTAAAGGCCACCCCCACCCCCCACCACCAACCATTTGCATGGTTCACTGTTCAAAATGTCTTAGAACTGTGAATCATGCAGGAAGGATTCTGTCAAATAGGTTTCTCACAATATCTGTACATTCAGAAGCATGAAGACTAATTGTCTTCTGCATTATTTACTGCATTTCATGATTTATATATCACAATTCATACACAGATAAATGTACAACTGTCTGGTCTTGCAGTTAAAGAAAGTTTTTGCATTTTTTTACAACAGCAAGTTGTGTTACTGCTTTGACACAACCTACTTTTTTTTTTTAAAATCATTTCTTTGGCAGACACTGGGATTCGGCAAGTTCTCCCTGCTTGGGTGGAGTGACGGGGGAATCACGGCTCTGGTTGCAGCCGCAAGGAACCCCGATCTGATCAACAAGATGGTCGTGTGGGGAGCCAATGCTTTTGTTTCTCAGCAGGACCTCAAGCTTTACAATGGTGTGTCACGTTTTATTGCCTTGGACAAGTGGCAAGTTATTCGAGCTACAAATTGGCTTTCACTTGAATATGTGCGCGTTGTGTGTTTGTGTGTGAACGGTTATGTTGTGGGAACACTCAGAGGTGCGTGATGTCTCCAAATGGAGTGCGAGGATGAGGCAACCCATGGAGGAGGTGTATGGGGTGCAAGTCTTTGCTAAACTGTGGGAGGCCTGGGTGGATGGAATCGCACAGTTTGTCCACAGACCAGAAGGTGATGGCTCTGTGCTGTTGCAGGCACACTAGACAATCTGAAAAGACACTTGTTAATTTTGTCTCTTACTAATGCAGATAATCTGAATGTTTCCTTTTTGCTCTCTGGTTAGGAAGCATCTGCATGGAACTTCTGCCCCTGATCAGCTGTCCAACCCTCATCATCCATGGAGAGAAAGACCCCATGGTGCCAATTCTCCACCCTGAGTACCTCCTCAAACACATCAAAGGTTCACGGTGAGAACGCACAATAATATTACCACAAATTGATGAATTTCACTTTTAGGTACAAGCTAAATCAAGATTTTCATCCCCAAATCTAGATTGCATTTAATGCCAGAGGGGAAACACAACCTCCACCTGAGGCATGCTGATGAATTCAACACACTGGTGGAAGACTTCCTAGAAGAGTGAAACCACGGCTTCATTATTCGACTGTGGAGAAAAAGAGTTGGTGTTACTTTAAAAATAAAATGTAGAATGTGAATTGTAATGTTATTTTGATTATTTTTTTATGATGCAATCTTCATTTGGAATGTTAGATTTAATAAAAAAAAAAAAATAGAAATATGCGAAACAGCTTTTTACACAAATTAAAGTTACAATTTAATGTAAATAAATTCCATTTGTAACAAAAATCTGGGTTCCATCCAGCTACAGACCTGTGACAACTGTCTTTTTTTTTTTTTTTTTTTTTTTTTTTTTTTTCTCTCCTTTTTTCTGCCTGTCCCATTTGGTTCTTTAGCCATCAGAATTGTTGTCTGAAGACCAACAAGGATACCCAATGGATTTACTTTGCCAAATGGATCATCGTGGCATTGCCGTATTGGTCCATTTGGTCGATCTTTGTTTTTATTATTTATTATATTTTATTTTCAGATGTTACAGACGGGACAGACATGAGTGAGGGATAGGAAAGGGAGAAAGAAAGAGGAAGGAAAGGAAAAACAGAAGGGGGGAGGGACAGTGAGAAAGGGGGGGAGAAAAAAAAATAAAAATCTCCTGGATCACCTGTTGAGAGAAGAATAGAAAACAAGCAAAAAAGACAAAAAAACAAAACAAAGCAACATACTAAACACAACACCATCGCATTAATCTAGCTAAGTGTAAACAGCAGTAAATACTAAATATTCAATGTTGTTGTGCAGCACGCAGGACAGATGTGCTTCGAAGTAGCAGCCAAGAAAGGTGTAATTTGGGTCTACGAGCAGTGAACACCCGTGTGCATACCTGTGTGGATCAGCGCGCTTGTATTCCAAAGGTTTCTCCATGTAACGATCTGCTAGGGAGTGTGGGGGGCCACAGCCCCGTCCTCCAGGGTATGAAGCAGGTATGGAGGAGATCAAAACTCCAGACATCCAGAGGCCCCCAGAACACAAGAGACCAAGGAAGACCAACAGAGGGGCAGCCGTGCCACTGTCCCAGTAAGAGCTGAGGAGAGTCCCAGATGAGGGTTCACTCAGCAGCCGCGGAGCAGAAGCCAGAGGGAGTTGCAGTGACGCGCCCATGAGCTCCGCCGGCCGCCAGCTGTGCCTGAGTGACCGAGCCCCAGGCCGAGAGGCCGGGGGCACCCCACCTCCGAAGGGGCCCGAGCGAGCCCCAGGCTCCAGGCCCCGATAAGCGGCCGCCAAGGAGTGAGCCGGTGTGTACCTGGACGCCCACCCCCAGACACAAAGAACCACCAACGCACCGACACCTGAGGGAGTCCGACACCTGAGGGAGTCCGCCACCGGCAGGGGAAGTGGTGGTGGGTGGAGATAGGCCTCCAAACCTTGGAGGGCCTGAGATGTCCCCAGAGAGGTGGCGCCTGACACCCAACCTGACATATAGACACAGACATACAGGCACACACAGACACAAACATCCATTCCCACCCTCATGCTCTCATATGCACTCACTCCACACTCAACCAACGTGGAGACAGACATAAAGAGACGCTGTACACACGATCACACTCCCCAAGCGTACTCTACAAACCGGGTCTAGGTACCCTTGCCCCTGGAGGGGGGAACTGCACCCAGACCCAGGTGGTGTTACCCTTTTCCCTGCGGTGGGGAGAGGCAGACCACCCCGACTCCGTAGCAGCAGGGAGGCCCCACACTCCAGACCGCAGTCGGACGGCCAACTCCTCCTAGCCCTCCCGCTCCAGCAGGCCGCAGAGAATGGGGGTGGGAGAAGACTCTAAACCTCCCTCCACCCGCTCATTGTAGTGTTGATGTATGTGTGTTCTAAGGTGCAATTAAAACCCAGGAGGGCATGGAGCTACCTGCCAAGGAGCAGCAGGTAAGCGCATAGTCCCTCCTGATAGCCCTCAATGTCTAAGTGTGTTTAAAATTGAGAGGTGGGCAACGACGCCAGGGGTGAGGTGTATACGATGATGGTAATTTGGACTCCGTGATTGTGCCCACCCCCAAGATAAAATGGGATAAAATTGAGGCAGAGGCAGCCAGAAGGGGACAGAGGGGGGGGGGGGGGTAGCCTCCTCTGCACCCTGGTGACATACCCCTACTCCAAGGCCCTGCATGTGTGGGTGGTTGTGGTGGAGCGGGAAGAGGGAGGCAGCTGGAGATGGGGAGGGAAGGAAGGGAGGGGCAGGTAACCCCTCCCTGGGGCCAGCTCCCCCGCTGACCCCAGTAGGCACTCCCACACGCCAGGGAAAGGGGGCCCAGGCCCATCCAGACCGGGGCCCAGTGCAGCAGCGCCCCCCGGCCCCACAGAGCCCGGGACAGTCCACCCAACCCCACCACAGAGAAAACTGCACCCACCCCACCATCCACTCATCTTCCAGACTACATAAGACAGTAAACGTCCAGGCTGAGATCTTCCTCCACCTCTCCTGTATCTCCCCCTCCTGCAGAGAGTTCCTGAGGGGAGGAAAGCTCCTGCAAGATGTGACCATCTCCCCCACCAGTTGAAGGGCCCCCAGGTGGCTCGACGCACCGGCGGCACCCTGCTCCAGGGCTGGGCCCCCATGCACCCATCCGCCCACAACCCCGGCAACACACCAACCAGGACCCAAGCCCCCGAGGCCCGGCCCGGGCCCCAGCCCAGAGACGGAGCGCCCCCAGAACCTCACGCCCATCCCGGACCCACCCAGGGCCAGCCAGGCTACCAGGTCAGTAACCCACGTCCGTCAGCACAGACCCTCCCCTAGCCCCGCTGCACGCAGCCACGAGGAAACAGTCACCCGAGAGCCAAAAGAGCCCCCAACCGGACATGACCGCTACCCCGGGTTGAGCCCCCCAAGGAAGATGCCTCCGGGGAACCCCCCCGACGCCCTAAGCCTGTCCCTACCCCCACACCAATCACAACAGTGAAGGCGGGACCAAACTATGACCCCCCACCCCCACTAGGTGATGGAGCTGATCAAAGGAGCCCAGAGCAATTGATCTGATGTGGTGGCAGAGGCTGTATCAAGACTAATGTAATCTAATAGATAATTTCTATATTGGTTAGAATTAAGATTATTTTTATTTTTCCAGTTCATGAGGACTGTTTTCTTGGCTATGCATAGGGCAGTGAAAATCATATGGGCTATATTCTTTTCTGAAGTGACATTATCTAAGCTGCCCAACAAACACACTAAGGGGGAAGTTGGAATGTTACATTTCAGACACTTTGATAAGTCTTCACATATCTCGCGCCAAAACTTTTGCACTGGTGGACAGAACCAAAGAGCGTGAATGTAATTGTGACAACTGTCTTTAACAGGATGCTCTGAAGCAAAGTTTACTAAAAATGTGTCAAGGGCTCAGCAGGTCAAAGGCTTTATTTGAAGAGGAGAAACATTACTACCATCTTTAAATATTGTACATTTATTTGACAAGGAAAGCTCAAAGCATCACCTTCAAGGGCTGAAGCAAGACTTCAGTGGTAAAATCCCTGAGGCCCCAGTGTTAAAATGCTTATAAGCTCACAGCAAAATAAAGATTTTTACAGTCCGGTACAAGAAAACGTTTTGGCCACAAGAATAAAATATTTACCAATAAAACTCTTATAAAGTCTCTGCTATTTCATAGAGGGTGCCACTGTAAGAAAGTGTCATTAAAAGCTAATATATGTGTCTTAATTCACACTGAATGTGTAATAGGGATCTAGTGCGGCACCAAGATCGGT
>NC_140542.1:178919-184724 GCF_057382185.1 Mchenga conophoros
GTGAACACAAAGTTAACTAATGTTGTGTCTCTCCATATTTCAGCAAAGAAGACCAAAAAACAAGTATTTGTCAGTTACAGTCTTCCAATGACAGATTCCAGCCTCAGTCTCTTGGTGGAGAACAGGATCAAAAAGGAGCTGGAGCTGCACGCTGAGCATTTTTGAGCACATGTGACCCTTTGTAGGAGGAGGGCAGCAGTGTAGTACTGGAGTCATACTCAAATGCAATAATCAGGACAAACGGCCACATCAAGTGTTTTTTTATTGACAATAAATTAAGTAGTTTATTATCAAAACATGTACTATAGGCCTGTGGCTTTGTCTGTTTGTTTGTTTGTTTTTACAAATCCATATTAAAAAATAACACTTAGAAAACAGCATTAGTGGTTGAGTTTTTTTCCTTCAGTTTTCTTAGAGTATTTTTTTTTACTGTTGAAAACATACAAACTACCAAACCATACTGAATGTCTAAAATATGTGCTGTGTACTAAATATGACTATAAAAATGGAGGATTCTCGGGTTCTGGTGTATCTGCACAAAAATGCTTGATGGGATGGTTTGTCTATTCAGTGTGCTTCACAGTCTATAAAAGTAAGGTTATGTTCCATATTTTATAAATGAATGGCACATGTATACATACCTTAGATTTTTATGCAGTCCTAAGGGATACCTATATAATAAAGTGTATAATGTACACCAATCACAACTAAACCAGGTCTATGCAGACTATGCTGCTCTATTCTAATCTTCACACATGTCAAAAAACTGTAAAATATTGTGCTTTCTGTCTAAAGTTACACACTCTAGGAACAGGATTACAGTATTAGCACAGTACAGAGAACGAGGAGTGAGTTTGGAAATGTTTGCTAATTAAGGAGGTATTTCAAGCAACAAAACTTTCCCTTGGCAGCATGACAAAAAATAAATACAGTTTTTTTTCTTTCATTACATCGTATCTTCTCTGTTTTGTTAACAGAACAGAGCGATAAAGCCATTTAAATTGCTGAGGTGCATCATAAGACATACAGTAGTGCACTAGCAGGTCACGCTCATGTCCGTTCAGCTCTCAGATTTGTTTAACATTATGCACAAAGTCTCTGTAGGCTACACATATGGTCTGCAAGAAAGGTCTCCGGCTGTTCGTCTTCCAACAACCATCATACGCCAGCATCAGCAGTAGTAACGCTTCTTTAAAAATCAGTGTCCACACTGACCTCTCAGCTGAGGATAAAGTGCCACATTGGACTTCATATAAAGAGACCACAAATGAGGGAGTACTTGTAGCAGTTCACAATACAGCCCGCAACTTATTGTCTGGTTTCCCAACATTTACCATGTATTATTTAGTGAATTCAAAGTGGATTTTTTGTGTGTTTGTGTGTAAGTCCTTGGAACTGGTTCGGGAATGGGCATCATTAAAGGGGGGGTCAATATGAGTTCTCTTTCTTTTATAGGTGCAGTTCCTGGCACCTTGGTAGTCTCTTGCAAACCGGGCAATAGCTTCAATGTTGCCTACAAATACTCGCTGGTTCTGTAAAATGTTGTTACAGTAGATTAAGGGAGTTTAAAGGAAATGAGAAACAAATTGTACGTTGAGCATTTTAATCTTTGAGTACCTTTCAAGTGTTTTAGCAGTAAGGTCGAAATTTTGTCTTTTTGAAATGACAATTGGGTTTAGACTAAAGGCCAAGCGTGTAATACCTAGTATTACACTGGGTATGAGGTATATTAAAGAGTAGCCTAACATCCACTTATTTTTTGATAATGTAGTATTATTGTGGGTATAGGCTATGAGATACAGTATGCTGGCCTCCACTTCTGACACAACAAATACCTAAAAATAACTACAGTGTAATTCATCCGTCTTTGTATCCACTTACAGAGTGGATACAAAGAGGTTACAGAGGGGGCTGTCCCAGCTGTCATAGGGCAAGATGCAGGGCACACCCTTGACAGGTCACCAGTTTATCACAGGACTAACACAAAGAGTAAATGGTAAATAGACTGGTTCTAAAATAGGGCTTCCCTACTTGAGAACATCACTCTTTCATATTCACACAGGGACTTTTTCTCTAGATCTAAGTGCTTTCTATCAAACATTTTTCCATGTTAGGAGCAACTTGGGCTTCAGTATCTTGCCCAAGGATACTTCGGCATGCAGACTGGAGCAGCCACCAGACAACCATTCACACCTAGAGCCGATTTAAATTCGCTGATTAACCTAACCCTATGTGTGTATGTCTTTAGGTTGTGGGAAGAGTTCCCAAAGAGAGCATGCAAATTCCAGTCAGAAAGGTCCCAGACTGGATTTGAGCCTAGATACTTCTTGCTGTGAGGCAACAGTGCTAACCACCCCACAGCCTGTTCAGTTTTTTCCTTTAAAACTGGGTACAGTAAAACATAGTTTTACTGTACCTGTTGGTAAGTATTGTAAGGTACTGAAAATTACACTGTCAATTGAGAATTACTTGATAAATGCTGGGGAATTGCACAGTGAGTCACAGATTGTATTAACCAATGCTACAGAACAAAACAAAAAACATTTGTGCCCTTTTCATGCAAAAAGTTAGTGGCTTTAGCCAATCCCTGGATCTCCAATGTGTTGGCTGCAAATCACAAACACTTGATTGTGTCTCTGACATTTAGTGCAAAATAACCTACCTACAAAGAGATCTAAGATGTAGTGAAATCCAGTTTCAACGAGTCAAAACTACAGACAGTAAACTCAGAGCACACGTTATTGAAAGTTATTCTGCTGTACTTTGTCTCTCCACTTGTGTCTGCTTGTACCCTCGAGCAGAAGGTGGCTCAAGAAAATCACCAACACCACTGAAGACGCTCATATTATCTGACATACACTGACTTCAATACAATATATTTTTGGCAACTCCTGAAGGAATCATAGTCACTACAAATGACACAAATTTACTATCATCATCATCTGAATCCTCAACATAAAAAGAGTTCATATGAACAATTAGTTTCCCTTAAAGTACAGGAAGTTCAGTCATCGCTTGCTCAGGTTAGTGCTTGGAGCAGTTATTAGCACAGAAGACAACTTGCAAAGCTGCTCACACTCCATTGGCTATGGCATGATTCCCGATCACCTCCCCACCAGTTGCAAGGGCGTATGAGGCAGGTACCGCTGCCAGAGCGGTGGCTGCTGCCACTGTAGCGCCCCCAGTGGCTGAGAGATGTAATGGTGTGTCCTGAACACGGGAGTAGTCCCTATCACTCTTGGCGAGAAGGAGGTGCTGCTCTCCCGGATGGAGCAGGGTCTGACGGGTAAAGGTCTCTCCATCAGCCAGGCTCTCCGGCAGTGGCTGTCCCCGTGGCTCAGGCAGCAGCAGGAGGCAGATGATGCACAGCAGGGTGCAGCAGGCAAAGATCACATGATGCAGGAAGTAGCCCTTCTGGTTGTGGAGCTCCATGATGGGTGCAGTGAGCATGCCAAAGCCAGCGCTAGCCAGGACCAAGCCCAGTCCTCCACCCCTGCAGAAAAAGAGGTCAGAGCTGATTTATTTCCAAGGTGTTCTGATGCACCTTACACTAAAAACAGCAGCATTCTAGAAGCATTCTTCATACAACAGGATTGGGACATCATTAAAAGTTGACTTCTTATTTTTTGAGATATAAACATGGTCAAATAACTTTAAATGGACTGCTTCTTATAAAGTAGCTTTCTACTACAGGCCTCACTTAGCTTGTCTCATGCAGCACTTTTTTAACTATGCCTAAAGGCTTTCTAACCTCCTAAATTACCTAAATTACTTCCTTAACATGTCTCGAAGGTCTCCAAAGGCCTGGTAATGAACGAATCATTTGATTCAAGTGTGCTGACCCAGTGTGATATCTAAAACCTGCATGACGCCAGCCCTTCAGGCCTGGAGTTCCCCAACCCTGATGTAAGGAGTCACAGATTGATCCACGACTTTCTAATTGGTAGATGAACCAGTATACTACTCGAGCCACAGTCACCACAATGCAAATAATGGGATCAGCCTACATACATACCCCTTTTTTTCCTATTTTTGTCTCTGTATTATATTTGCAAAAGTAGAACACATCACCTAGTCATGTCATAAAAACAGCTCTAGTTGTGAGCATAGAAGCCCCACCCACCTGCTGTTTGGACCTTCTGTTTGTAAGGGAAAGCCAATCAGAACAATTGGAGGCTGGAGTGAAAAGGAAATGAGCTCAAATGGCTTTTTTCTTTCAGATGAAGAGGTTGCACCAAAGCTTAATGTAGGATATTTGTGGATTTTCTGACTGGTGAATCATACGGTGCTAATGTATTAGGAGTACAGAGCTGAAAGTGGGCAGGATACATCCCACTTAAGAGTATTAAAATGGCAGGCTTTATTCAGCCACTTTTATCACTTTCTTAAGCTGACAACGGTCTTCACTCAGCATCTGGTCAAATCTGTTGCTCTGAACCTCCTTCATAACCTCTTACAGCCCTTTTTCCATAAAGCCACATTTTCACCAGTTTTCTGTGGAGCCATTGTAATCAATAATGTGGCACACATTTTTCTTTCCAAACACTTGTCAGTCATAAACACACCACAAGAGGGAGCAAATATGCAATTTGAGAACAAAAGCTGTGTGCAGACACTGTCATAATAGACGATATATTTTTTAAAGTAATAAGACTGTTTGCTTTCATAAGATGTATGTTGTGTTTATGACTATGCAGGCTCACCTGATGACAGTAGGAGTGATTTCAGCACAAAAGAAAATGCTGAGTGTGCTGACAGCATGAGAAGAGAACATCCCAATTATGGAGAAGGCCACAGAGAATTTCCTGTTAAGAGTGTCTCGCAAAACTGTTCAAAAGAGAGGAAACAAGCAATAAAAATCAGCAACAACAAATGTAACATGATTCCAGGGACATAAATGACATTGTTTACTGTGTATCACTAAGTTTTCCTCAAACCAGTGGAAAGGTTTATCATTTTAATTGTTTTAGATGATAAATCTCGTAACTGCAAATGTACCTGTGTCATGGCGAAGGCTGTACTTCCCAATCACTGGATTCCATTAGTGAGCATTGGAGAAAAGAGAGATGTCATTAGTAAGCACAAAGAGCAGCACAGCACTGACTCAAAACAAGCAGAATAAAAGCCTTCAGGAGAACAGTTTACCACTGAAGCCTGAAATAATGACTACATGCTCCAAAAAGTTTCAAGGATATATTCATGGTATTTTCACCAGTAAAAACAAGAGGTGAAAAGTGTAAAGACTGGATTAACAATGTTTCTATTAGTTTTGAGAAGAGAGGCTAAAGTTAGCATGCCTAGCTAATAGCTTGCTACTTATTTGAAATATAGTTTTACTTTGAAGGCAACAGGATAGTATAACATTACAGTCATGGTGTCTGTACAAAGTTAGTTGTATTTTAGACCTTCACACCAAAGTTTCGTTTGAGTCAAACTTTACAGTAACTTTAGTAGCTATAAAAAAATTCTAAGTAATCACTTTTATCCTGTGATAAAACCCTTCTGTCATGATGGTAGTGGTCTCCCCCCAAAAAACATGGCCGTAGATGCATTACAGTGCATCTATGTAACAAAATGTGATTGTGTAACAAAGGTGATTGTGGTTTGGAGCTATATAAATAAAGTTGATTTGAATGGTCTACTTGTGCATTTTTTTATTACTTACAGTTAAGCAAACCCAGCTGCAGCAGTGATGCCAGGGCTGTTATGATCATGAATGTGAGCAGCCCTCCACGCCGACCCATCAGCCCGACCGCAGGGCATAGTGCTAGACAGGTTGCCACGGCGATGCCCGCCATGGTGTAA
>NC_140542.1:184824-272805 GCF_057382185.1 Mchenga conophoros
AGCCTTTTTTCTCCTTTAATTGTTGTCAACTCAGTGAAGCATTTTCTGTTTTACTTTAATGTAAACAAAGATTCTTTTGATATTAGAATCCACCTTCAATCCTGAGGTGGAAGCATAAAATGTCCCACTGGATCAACTTTGTAATATAAATCTCTCCTGTTTTTACCATATCCTGTAACAACCCCAGCTCAATAAACCAAAAGGATAGCTTTGGATGTTTGATTTGACAAGGACAGTTCAAGAAAGCCAATTGGTGTAGTGCACAGTCTGATGTATCTGGTCAAGGAAATGAAAGTCATCTTCAGTTTAGGATGCTTGCTGCATTTGTGTGGTTCTGGTTCAAAAAGTTGTTAATAGTAAGACTGGGTTTGGGGTGGTGAGTTTTACAAAGCTATCTTTATAGTTTGAAATGTTCATGTCAGGATCAGAGAAAATAAATTATCAGTGACACATTCAGAGAATCTATGTGGGACTGTTTACCTGCTCCAGGTGACGAGGCCCCACTGATTCCTCTTAAGGGGTCAGGGGTCATGGAAGATGAGAAAGGGATGCTGAGACTGCTTCCACTACGAGGGCTAGAATATCCACTCAGTGAAGGGGAGCGGGAGCTAAGCTCTCCCCCTTCACCTCCCCTTCTTTTCTCAGGCAACAGTGGAGCAAGGCCCTCCTCTCCAAACAGGTTAAAACTACCAAGGCCCTCCATTGCCTCCAGCAGGCTCTCCTCCAGGCCACCATTCCCCAACAATAATGAGGACAAGTCTGTGCTGTCCCTCCCCCTGTGGGCCCCTGCGGGCCCATGAGGAGAACTGTGGGCATTGGGAGAGTTGAGAGATAGAGGAGGTGATGGCTGGGAAGGATACGGGGAGTTCAGGGAGTTTGAAGTATGGTCGTGCCACACTGGAGGAGGAGTGGAGCTGTGGGAGAGAAGGTTATGATGTGGAATTTAAAGCATACACGTAAAAAAGACAAAAGAAAAACACAAGGTCAGGCAGTGCATCAGTGTGAAGTGTTACAGCCAACATACACTATATTGCCAAAAGTATTGGCTTCTGCCTTCACAGGCCTATGATCTGGAGTGACATCCTGTTCTTAAGCCACAGCCTTTAAAATGCTGTCAACCCACCCTTTGCAGATATGCGAATTTAGGCTTCTTATCAACCAATCAATCATGTCTCAAAAGCCACAATCAGTTTGTTTACATTTAGCATGTATCGTTATTGACTATGTGCATCATGTTATATTGGCTATTTTCATTCATCCTAAACTGGTTCCTTGAGCATGAAAATGTGCTTCTGTGGCTGGACCAGATCTGAACTCAAAAGAACACCTTTGTGCTTTTGGGGTGTGGTAGGAATGGAGACTTACAGCATTTGCAGCTGTAAAACTTCAGAAATGATTCTACCCAGCATTCATATGGTCATTCAAAACTGCTCGTTGGAAACATACCCGGTGAGTATGGGTATGGAAGTGTCTGTGTACCTGTCTGCGTGTGGGAGGTGGCTGCCCGATGACACTGAGCACATGGAGCCAAAGATCCTCTGACAGGAAGCAGGAACGTCTGATCTGAATATCTCTCCCTCTGTGGAGCTGCTGCCGTGGTTCATGCTGTCCAGGAAACTCCGGGAATCTGGAAAAAAAAAAAGGAATACAAAATGAAGCAACTGCTATTCTACTGTGTTTAGTGTCCAAAAAAAAAAAAAAAAAAAAACATACGAGGGTTCGACGTAGTTCCAGAAACTAGCCCACAAAATCACTGCTAACTGGTGCTTGTTTAAGCTTTTGTTTGGGACCCTACCTTTGTTTGGATTATAGACTGAGAGTTGAAACACACCTGTTGAGGTTTGACAGAAACTGTTCATATAAGGAATAATTCTTTAAAGTATATTAAAGTATTTATTATTTATTTATTTATTTATTTATTTATTTGTTCTCACCTTTTATGGAGACTTGTTTAGATTGTGTAGATTTCCGTTGTTATATTTTATTCTTGGACTCTAGTAGACTAGCTTTGCATGATTCATGATCCAAAATAATTTTTGTTTGTCCTAAACTGAATCTTGCGCACCTCACGTCACACAGTACCGTATATTAAGATCACACAACCTTTAAGCCAACTTTATTCTGATTGGCTGCCTTTTGCAAACAGAAGGTATGAACAGCACTTGGTTATTTTGTTGGACACTCAACAAATCCCAGTTAGAAATCTCTGGGAGAATTCTGCATTGATAAAGAGAAAGCTGACTCTCCTTTTCTTCGCCCAAGACAACCAATTAACAGCTGAACTAGAAAAATATATGAGCCAATCACATTGTTGCACAGACACATGCACACAGCTGAGGTTGTAGTTCACAACAGTTTGGCCAAGATACATACTGTATTTGTAAATGTTCCAGTCTATAGTTGTTGTGCTAAAGATGTAGGTAAGGTCAAACTTGTGGTTTTTCTTGGTTGACTATCGATAATGTGAATTAGCAATTGCTCAGTACTGCTGGGATGGACTATCACCTTGGATTGCTAAATGGCCAGACTATCACAGAAAATGAGGAAAACATAACAGGCCCACATGGCTTCTGTTTTTAATTAAGTTGCTACGTAAAAGAGCTAAAAGTAAAGGATACATGGCTGATGTTTCGGTAGTGCTGACTTTACCAAACTGACCATTTTTTAAGCTCTGTTTAAGAAAAAATTCTGTGTAACCATCGGGACTAACATTCAGTTAAAACTCAAATCGCACATACAGAAGAGAGTTAGGGAGAGGTTATCGGAGCCAGTCTGCCAATAAAGTACATTTCTGTGAATTGACAGTGTGTGTGTGTCTGTGTGTGTGTTCCAGGAGAGATGGGGGTCACTCCAAACATCCACACTGGGCATTCTGATCATGCAGTGTGTCATTCAGCAAACATGAGGGCAGGCTTCCTCAGACTGCAGACAGGACTGTGAACTACGATGAGTCACCGAGAAAATAGTCAGTCACTATAAAGAGCTCCTTGTTTGGCTGGCTGCCCCCCCCCCCCCCCCACCTCCCCCTTCCTCTCTTCCGCTCGTTCTCTCCATTCAAGTACTGGTAGATGGAGGCATTTTGACTGAGCTTTGTTTGTGATCATACTGGACAAGCGGCATCATCTCAAGTGGATTATATAATCCTACATGCTGACAGTGAGTTAATGAATTCAAAGAATTTGTTACAAATAAGGCCCAGTGTGTAAAGTACACCGTGTGTGTGTGACAGAATAAACTGTGCAACAGTTTAAAGAGTAAAACTTAAAGTTAACTAGCTTACATGTTCTCTGTCCTTAAATTCCTAAGGTTACCTAAAAGACAATATCAACTCTCTGGGTGACAAGTCCTGTTATTATTAACTAACCGTGTCTGGATTCTGGTGCATATCAACAAAAAAAACAAAAACAAACAAAAAACATAGTGGTATAAAGGAACATTTCTAAATTAAATCCAGGAGTAATATAGCAAATAATGAGCGTATTTTTCATCAGCCACTAGTGAAATGCTATGGCTTCTTGCCATGATGCTATGAATTTCCCACAGCTTAATGTTCACATACATTTTTACAGTGCCAACACTCTGTATGGCATAACAAATGTCCTAAAGTTTAAATGTAAAGTGTCAATATAATGGCAGCTGCTGTGGTAATGGCTCCTTTCAAACATATCAAAAAGTTTATTTTGTATGCTTTAAACTAGAAACTGGTGCCACTTGAACTGGCACTTCTCTGATCAGTTGGTGACTGAATTTCTAAACGCGTCTGACAAATAACAAAATTTGAATAGAAGCTAGGTACAGCTACCTGTGCTTCGGCTAAAACGGCTTCCTTTTCTTACAGAGTTTTGAAGGGCTTTTGTTTGTGTTGCAGAGTGACTTTTACAGAGTCATATCTGAATGCTTATTCATCACAGCTATTTGTCTGCAGGTCTTAGAGAAAACAAATGGGTTCTTGCATATGCAAAGATGCTATTTTATGTTACAAGGAAAAGTGCATCACAGTCCAGAAAATATACTAATAAAAGTTAAAGATAAAAGTAGTTCATGCAAAAAAAATAATAGATTAGTGTTATAATATCATTACTTATTGCAAAAGCACCCACATCAGATACTTAGAGTCAAAAGGGACCTCTTCAAATTAATTGTTCAGCACAACTAAGAATTTAAATATCTAAATTATTTTTGAAAAATTAAAAGAATGAAGGAAAAACAGTGAACCCTTCTTCCTGAAAACCTAACACCATGAAATAGTTGGTATGTTGCCTGAAATTAAGAAACAATCTTCTGTGAATCAGTTTTTGTAGAGGAATAAGTGCGACACCAATCACTGAAATGTGGTGCAGTATCAGAAATATGAGATGGATAAATATGTAAAGAAATGTACTTATTGACAAACACCACATTCCCACACAGTATCCGATACACCAAACAGTAACAGTTGACACTCAAATTGAACTCTCGAAGGTTAAAGGTCAAGAGCTCAGTGCACAAAAGTTACATAAATAAAACCAGGCGCACACAAACACACACGCACATGTACACACATAAGCGATAATGTGCAGTTCAGAAAGCAAAGATAATCCCGGGCTGTGTTGGTGTCGTTGTCTCTTACGGGGAACACACTGAAGGGAGAGCAGCAGCCATTCCCACAGTCACTGTCTATATTCCTCTCTGGGGATGATTCCAGGAATGCAGCCAATTCTCATCTCCCCACCGTTCCCACGGTCGATTATCTTCACCGTGATTTTTCACATCTGTGGCTCATCTCCCCTCATCCCAGCATGTTTGCTTAATTACAGAACAGCCATACGTGTGGCAACACCAGCTGACCCCAACCTGACCTCTGACCTTAGATTCTGCTCTGTGACTGAATCCACAGCCTGCTTTACACCTTTCACTGGCAGCAGCTATGCTACACAGTATCCATAGCTACACACTTTCAGGAAGGTACAAATTAAAGATGAAAAAAACCCAACCTGTGCTACGCATGAAAATAGAAAACTGATTTTTCATGCAATATATTTCTTTACAAGTTTCTTATAAGACTGCATTGCAGGACAGGACATGTATCTTTAAGAGCATATATATACAGTGGAGCAAAAAAGTATTTAGTCAGCCACCGATTGTGCAAGTTCCCCCACTTAAAATGATGACAGAGGTCAGTAATTTGCACCAGAGGTACACTTCAACTGTGAGAGACAGAATGTGAAAAAAAAATCCATGAATCCACATGGTAGGATTTGTAAAGAATTTATTCGTAAATCAGGGTGGAAAATAAGTATTTGGTCAATAACAAAAATACAACTCAATACTTTGTAACATAACCTTTGTTGGCAATAACAGAGGTCAAACGTTTACTATAGGTCTTTACCAGGTTTGCACACACAGTAGCTGGTATTTTGGCCCATTCCTCCATGCAGATCTTCTCGAGAGCAGTGATGTTTTGGGGCTGTCGCCGAGCAACACGGACTTTCAACTCCCGCCACAGATTTTCTATGGGGTTGAGGTCTGGAGACTGGCTAGGCCACTCCAGGACTTTCAAATGCTTCTTACGGAGCCACTCCTTTGTTGCCCGGGCGGTGTGTTTTGGATCATTGTCATGTTGGAAGACCCAGCCTCGTTTCATCTTCAAAGTTCTCACTGATGGAAGGAGGTTTTGGCTCAAACTTTCACGATACATGGCCCCATTCATTCTGTCCTTAACACGGATCAGTCGTCCTGTCCCCTTGGCAGAAAAACAGCCCCATAGCATGATGTTTCCACCCCCATGCTTCACAGTAGGTATGGTGTTCTTGGGATGCAACTCAGTATTCTTCTTCCTCCAAACACGACGAGTTGAGTTTATACCAAAAAGTTCTACTTTGGTTTCATCTGACCACATGACATTCTCCCAATCCTCTGCTGTATCATCCATGTGCTCTCTGGCAAACTTCAGACGGGCCTGGACATGCACTGGCTTCAGCAGCGGAACACGTCTGGCACTGCGGGATTTGATTCCCTGCCGTTGTAGTGTGTTACTGATGGTGACCTTTGTTACTTTGGTCCCAGCTCTCTGCAGGTCATTCACCAGGTCCCCCCGTGTGGTTCTGGGATCTTTGCTCACCGTTCTCATGATCATTTTGACCCCACGGGATGAGATCTTGCGTGGAGCCCCAGATCGAGGGAGATTATCAGTGCTCTTGTATGTCTTCCATTTTCTGATGATTGCTCCCACAGTTGATTTTTTCACACCAAGCTGCTTGCCTATTGTAGATTCACTCTTCCCAGTCTGGTGCAGGTCTACAATACTTTTCCTGGTGTCCTTCGAAAGCTCTTTGGTCTTGGCCATGGCGGAGTTTGGAGTCTGACTGTTTGAGGCTGTGGACAGGTGTCTTTTATACAGATGATGAGTTCAAACAGGTGCCATTCATACAGGTAACGAGTGGGGGACAGAAAAGCTTCTCACAGAAGACGTTACAGGTCTGTGAGAGCCAGAGATTTTCCTTGTTTGAGGTGACCAAATACTTATTTTCCACCCTGATTTACGAATAAATTCTTTACAAATCCTACCATGTGAATTCATGGATTTTTTTTTCACATTCTGTCTCTCACAGTTGAAGTGTACCTCTGGTGCAAATTACTGACCTCTGTCATCATTTTAAGTGGGGGAACTTGCACAATCGGTGGCTGACTAAATACTTTTTTGCCCCACTGTGTGTGTGTATATATATATATATATATGCTCTTAAGAATAAAATTCTCCACTTACTGATTCTTTGCTTTGTTCATGTTTGAATGATTCTCAGTTCAAAATAAAGCTTGTTCATGTAGTACTGGGCTTTGGTGAATCTCCTCAGTTGTTTTAAAGATACAAAAATATAACACCTTAGACCAACTGTATTATTCTATTAGTCAAATCATAGGATATAACCTTATGTATAATTACATACAAACAGACTGGATACACCGAAACTACAGAACCCAGAGCACAATTTCCAAGCAACAAAGGTGAGTTAATCTGCATTTATCTTTCCGGATAGACTGAAGTGCATGAACACATTTTTATTTGGATTGTGTCTCATTCAACATGGATTCACTTGAAGCATCTACTGAATAAATAAACATAAGCTAAATCACAGGTGCAGAAGGTATAACAAGAGCAAGCTTAGTGCTAACTGTAACAGAGTGTGTAGGCAGGAGGCTGCTTGAGTGCAAAGATGCAGGAAGATGATATTTATAAATGTACAATACAATGAATCTTGCCAGTCTAAAGAAGCTTGGAAGAAAGGTAAAGCAGAAAGAAACATAACTCCCAGGAAAGAGGAGCTGAAAGGAATTATGTGTGAAACATCTGTCCACTGAATTTTGATAGACAGCTTTCATCCAAGTCCAGGAAGATCACAGCTATCATCCAAATAAAGGCAGACATAGACATACAATAGAAAAAAATGTATAAATTAATGGACTGAATGTTGCCAATGAAGTCTAGAGTCAAATATACTCCACAACAAACTAAATGGACAGTGTAACCATCCAGGTTTGCCAGATACTATACACTCTGGTGGTTTAAGTAAAATGATGAAAATTTGATGCTCAAAAAAAAAAGAAAGAAAAAAAAGTGTTGGCATGTAAGACATCAACTTATGTTAATAGTGTGGGTTAAAAGAAGAAGATGATGTTTTGGGAAGGATAGTCATTTCTTCATTTGAAACAGAAAAAGCAACAAAATCTTTGTCAAATCCAAACTGCTGAGCCAACCTCCACTCTCAGCAACCTGTGGTTCACACTGGTTCATGTTTCCGCTCACAGTAAACAAGAGTCATTACTATCAATGGCAGCTAGAAGTCTCAGTTATTTGCTGGAACTAATGATTTAATCAGATTCCTTGTGTCATCCTTACTCATGTTCAGGTGAAAAATGGTCTTTTGCTAATTTGCTAAATACATTAATCAATCAATAATCAAGTATACTTCTGACTAAAATCACCATTCAATAATTATTATTATTATTGTTTTTGATTAAGATGGTAAAATACAGTTATTTACCCTGAACTGCTGAACAGAAAAAATAGTTTTAGTCTTTGAATGTTGTGCTTTATTAAAAAGAAGTCAGGAAACATGTAACTTCTAGCTGCTTAAAGTTTATTTACAGAAAATATGTTTCTGTTCCTAAAACAGTAGCTCAAGATACCAGAGTTATATTGGTGGGTCCATCACTTTGGTCCAGACCAAAAGAGCTCAAGTTTTCACATGACATTTTGTGTTTCAGTTCCTTCCCTGTTGCACTGTAAATTTGTTCATTTCGTCACTTTCAGCTCTTAGCGTGATATGCTAAACTTGGTTAGTAACCAATTCAGTTGCTGAACAAACTATGCATTGAAACTTTAGGATGACTTTTTTTCCTTTAGCGTTTTCCTGTGCACTGTTTTGCTCTCACTTGAACAAAGCCTCTTCAGTTTACCATTAAACCATGCAAAACATTTTCCAAATGGCACAAGCCCATGTGGGCACAACTGCCAAGCACCTCCACCCCTCCAACTCCAAACGCATGCACACACACACACACACACACACACACACACACACACACACACACACACACACACACACTTTTCTGATCACAGTGAGTGATGGTTAGGTGGATCAGACTGTGAATGCGTGTACTGTATACCTTCTTGCTTAGAACAAATATGAATTCTATTCAATAAAATAAAACCTGATCTGGAGATTATATTTTCCTCAGACTGCAGAGCCTGCTGAATAAATTAGGTAAGATACAGCGGGCTAATGTTTTATCTGACAAAGAAGAACTTTGTGTGGTGCATTATTAGCAGAGAAGGCTGAGCCTACGCACATACATAAACACAAGGATGCATGCAGCTCTGCTGGAGAAACGGCATGCTGACCACAGGAATGCAGAGTGCAAGTATTCAATACACACACATACACACACACACACACACACACAGACTTAGGCTGGCACGTCTGGAGTTTCACAGTATGTTACAGTACAGCTGTTCACTGGGATCACAGACTGCAGCTTCTCAGAGAAACAATGGGGGAGGAAGACACCTGCTGCTACCCATATACCCAGTGAGACTATGTATTATGAAGAAATAATAATGTCAAAAATAGTTTAGCTTAAGTAAGGTTCTTGTTCATTCCGGTGAATTTAAAAGTTAAGCCCTGACAGCAGAAACCTTAATTTTAATGAGAACAAGTCAAACCCCGAGTTGAAGCTTAATTTCTATATAAATCTGCCAACGTGAGTTTTTGGATGATTTAAGTACTGGTTTCCTGTTTATAAACAACTCCAATTCCGAGTGTGCAACAGGAAGGCTGAAAATATGCTGAGGTCTTAGAGATGGACTTTTTCTGTGCGTACACAGCATTTCTCATAGTTTTGCCTATTTGATCGATACCTGACAGCATGCAGTCGAATTTTGATGATAAATAGCAAAATACTTACAATCACTTAAAAGACAAAATGAAATCTGCATTTGTTTAGAAATCAACAGCAAATCTATTAAATAAGTTCAAAGTAACATTTGCATATGTAAGTACCAAACCTCTTGTAATTTATCAAAAATATTTACAGACTACATACAATGGATGGTATATATGTGCAAAAACTACAGCAAATTTTTTAAAGCATATTGAACAAAGCACATGAATCACCATTTCCATCTGCAAACTGATGATGTTTAGGTTGGGGGAATAAAAACTGCTGGTGCTAATTCTCCAATTGAGGAGTATTCGTCCATTACAGAAGAAGGAACAACAATTACTACATCTCTAACAAGACGTCTGTCCTCTAAAAGAAAGGCAGAAGGCATGATGAAAATATCTTTTCAGCTTGTTTAATATATTTCTGTGAAGAATCTCCACACACATTAGATGTATTTTAAGTCAGTTTTTGCTAAGTTGGCTCTTGTTATGTTTTGCTTTTTATCTAAAAGCCAAATTTCAGTATATAGTTTCATATACTCTCATTGGGAGAAATTGGTTGCTGTGCTAAAAACCTGCTAATGTTTGCTTCTGGTGCTAACAGATTTTAATGGTTGCCTATAATTTTTCATGTTTGTCGCCAAACACTCACTCACTACTAGACGAGCAGTAGTAGCACTTGGGAAATGTAGAAGATTTGCCTTCAAGTTAAAAGCCTTCAAGTTAAAAGTTAGCTAATGGGCTTTGAAACCAAACAGTGTCAATCTGCTGTTCATTTTGCAGTTTTCACTATAGATCAGTGTTTGTAGACAAGTCAGTTTCTTCTCTTCAAATGACAACCACAGCAATGTGCCAGCAACCAACGTGATCCACATCCAACTCATCTGGCACATGTAAAACATTTGCTTCTGTTTTTCTTTCTTGATTTTCTAAACTGAACAATACAATTATGATTAAGTCTCCTTACTGTATGGGCAATTTAGCCAGGACCTAACCATCAATGAAGATGATAAGCTGCCAAAAGTATCTCCAAAAGCAACTTTAAACAAATTTAGCCCATTTTCTGCAGTCGGATCAACTGTTTGTCTGAGTCTGGGGAGAGAAGGGCATGCAGCTTTCTCTTTGGTATCACCTGGCCCTAAATCAGAATGCAATCAGCTGTCTGGTAAGGCCTTACTTGGAAAAAAAAAACTCAATCAATTTGAGTTTCTGCGGTGTCCTCCTTCCTCCTCCTCCTCCTCATCCTCCCATTCAGCTATTCAGAAACTTAGTGTCCAAGTTGTGGGGAGGGCAAACTAGTAGGAGGTTGTATGTGAAACAGATTCCTTTGCTCTCTGTTAGTGGCCCTGTACATCTTCAACCTGAGCCTGAGCCTGGAGAGGGTTCCTGAACTGTGGAAGACTTCCTGTGTGGTTCCGGTGCCAAAAATTGCACACCCCAGGGAGCCCAACCACTTCAGGCCTGTTGCCTTGACTTCTCATCTGATGAAGACCATGAAAAGGCTCATCCTGCACCACATTCAGCCACTGGTGGGCTCAGAGATGGACCCCCTGCAGTTCGCCTACCATTCTGGAATTGGGGTGGATGACGCTGTCATCTACCTGGTACACCGATCCCTCTCTCACTTAGAGCAGGCGGGGAGCACTGTGAGGATCATGTGTTTTGACTTCTCCAGTACTTTCAACACCATCCAACGCGCACTACTGAGAGGGAAGCTGGAGGGAGCCGGAGTAGGCAAACAGCTGACTGCATGGGCCATCGACTACCTTACCAACAGACCACAGTATGTGAGGCTCCATGACTGTGTCCGAGGTGGTAATCTGCAGCACGGGGCCACCACAGGGCACGGTTCTCTCACCTTTCCTGTTCAGCTTTACACTTCAGACTTCTGTTATAATTCGGACGATTGCCATATACAGAAGTTCTCAGATGATACAGCCATCATTGGATGCGTATCAGACGGGAATGATCGGGAATACAGGGGGGTCATCAGTGACTTTGTTGGCTGGTGTGAGACCAACGTACTCCGAATCAACGCCGGCAAGACAAAGGAGATGATCATAGACTTCAGGAGGAAGTCACCCCCTACAACACCGGTGAACATCCAAGGGAAAGACATTGAGATAGTGGACTCTTATAAATACCTGGGTGTTCACCTCAACAATAAACTGGACTGGACTACAAATACAGACGTCCTGTATAAGAAGGGCCAGAGTCGACTCCACCTGCTGAGGAGACTGAGGTCCTTCGGAGTCTGCAGGACTCTGTTAAGGACATTCTATGACACTGTGGTAGCATCTGCCCTTTCTATGCAGTGGCCTGCTGGGGGAGTGGATGCACGGACAGGGACAGGAGCAGGATTGACAACTGGTGCAGAGGTCTAGCTCTGTGCTGGGATGTCCCCTGGAGTCTGTGGAGGTGGTTGGTGAGGAGAGGATGTTAGTAAAGCTGACATCCATCATGAACAACCCACATCACCCACTGCATGAGTATGTGAGTGGGCTGAGCAGCTCCTTTAGTCAGAGACTGAAACACCCTCGCTGCAGGAAGGAGCGCTTTCGCAGATCATTCATCCCAACAGCAGTTAGACTCTATAACTCCTCAATCACGATGTCATAAGTCACTGGACACTGTGAACATCCACGGTCACCACTTCATGCATAATGGACCTTCCATGACCTTCCAAGCTATATAGTTTATGTCTTCCATATTTCCAACTATATCCATAATCACATACTGTGTATGCTACCATTGTATATAGTGTATTATCTTACTTTTTTCATTGATTGTACTTATTTGTATTTTTGTATTTCCTTCATATATCTGTACCTGAGCTGAGGCGACGCAAAAATTTCCCCGCTGTGGGATCAATAAAGTCTTATCTTATCTTATCTTATCTTATCTTATCTTATCTTATCTTATCTTATCTTATCTTATCTCTTAAATAAAGTCCAGTAATCAAGACTGTGTTTGAAGGGACTAGACCATCGCTCAGGCTTTTATTAGGGCATTGTCATGATGACAATGATTTTATGGACCACAGTCAGATTCAGTGCTATGGTTTCACTCATAATATAATGACATAACTATGCAAATCAATCATCACATGCTCATGTTATTCAGTTTTAGCTCCCTCAAGATGAAGATGAATATCAGTATTCTTCATGTATCAGTAAAGCATGTAAACAACCCAGATATTTGATCAGTTCAAGTGAAATTCCTCAAACTTGACCCGTCTGGAGAAGTAATCACATGTTGGAGCCTTTCTAACACAGTGGAGACATGCTAACTAAAAAACAACTTGTCAATTTATTTTTTCTGTCTCAAATCACTGTAGGTCAAATAGACATGTTGATAAGTCTAATACAGCCATTCATTCAGTTTAATTCAAATTAAATTCAAATTTAACACAACAAGTAATTAAAATGCTGCACTTTTTTTAATCTGTCTGTGTGGAAATAATAGTTACAGCAAAATAATGAATACAAAATAACTGGATGTAAGTCCTCTTCTGTGAGCATTTCTGCTGCTCCATAAGTCTATATCGTTGTTTAGTTCTTCTGAGAGATAAACCTTACCCTGTTCAAATCTGGCCATAAACTCCACCCTTGTGCAAAGATCATGTCATATGGACTGCCTATAGATTCCATACTTCCTGCTTTGTCATATGGTTCCAAAGTGCAGATGTACTAAAAATGATTGCATCATCAGCATTTGCATGCTAGACAATGTATGCTCTGGTTAGTCTCACATAGCCAGAGCTTTAACACGGACCAGTTGTTGATTAATGGTTGGAGGAACAAAATCCTTGTTTCGGTTTTTCCATCTTGGTGCCTGTGTCCTGAACAGGCCTCTGTCTGCTCTGTTGTCAAAAGTTTCCATCTTGTGGTTTGATTTTCTCAATCTTTGCCCTTGCTTTCCTGCGCCACAGCAAAAGTCAAACATCTGCACAGTGTCTCTGAGCAGCCTTTGTCAATAAATTTGTCCCATAGGGAAATGGAGCTTTTTTTTTTAACTTCTCTAAATTCTGAACCTGTTATTGACACTGTGCAGCTACTTATGCTAACAACAACTATCTTCAGATTCCTTGATATTTTTGTCTAGTCCTGTTCTGTCTTCCTTCCTTCAGCCCCAACTGGTTGCAGCAAGTGGTCGGTTTGGTGTTAGCTCACAGGACTCATCTAGTTGTTGGGGTTTTCTGTTTTCTCTGTATTGTTGTCCAGTCTTTACCTTACCATATAAAATGCTTTATGTAACTGTTTTTGTGATTTGGCACTATGTAAATACAACTGAACTGAAAATTTAAAAAACAAACAAAAAACTTAGTGATTAGTGATAGTGCTTAATTTTAGTGTGCAGTATGGTAATAAACGAAAAAAAATTCTTGAATTGCTCTACTTTAACCATAGTACTTAATTCTTACTACTTAATAGTGTCAAATTCTCATTGAATACACTTTTTTGGTGATTATTTAGAATTAATTAACTGAAAATAGCTACTTGTTATAGTTATTAGTATTTGAAAAAGCTTCTACACAGTAAAAGGGCTAAAGTCAGAATACTTGAACATTTGAGGGCAGCAAAACATATTCTGAATGCAACATCGAGGAAACATCATGACACATCCACTTCACCATAACACTCAACCATTCTATGGCTGTGGCTTTTATTTCCGCATGTCATGCAAGAGACTTTTGTACGTTGCCAGTGGTAACAAAAAGAAAAGAACCCACCTCCCAAGCAGTGCATAAATGTTGCATGCGACATAGTTTTGGCAATGATGTCTGGATACTGGTGGAGATGGATTTCAAAACCTGAGACTGGTGCAGTCGTTGGAAAAGACACTGTGCCAAAAACTTTGAAACCACTTCTTTCACTTTTATCCTGACTACAGGGCAGTGTTGACATCATGCCAACAATTACCAATGCATCAACCATAACAGCATCATAACAATCGTCATAGAGAGATGACTCTGTTTATTTGTTAGTTTGTAGCTGTTCTTTCTCTGTGGTGTTGAGTTTTCATGTTTCTATCAAGACATTTTGTGCTTTTGGTATTTTACTCTTGTCTGCAGTTTAAAGCAGTTTAACATTTTGTAATGGAATTACACCTGTTCTTTGCCTACGCCTGACAGACTATCTCTCTTTACCCATAAATGTTGGACTGTTTTCATTAACCACAGGTGGGTAACAAAATAAAGGGAAACAGTGACCCTTTTGACCCCTATTATTTAGGGATCTGGTCATCATGCTGTTGGGGGCAGTTTCCTGTCTATCCTGAAGGGACAAGTGAACCAAAACTGCACTACAAATCAACCCAGTGTTGTTCTGAGGGATCACCTTTATTCTGTGCCCAAGGTAGTGCTCTCTTTTACGATATACAATGCCTCCTGTTCATATAGGAACAAAGACTCACTGAAAATCCAAATCATGTGAATCATAAAACTGGATCTCAACATAGTTGATTGCCTATGGGAGACTGTGAACCACTGTGTTTGGAAAAACTCTATAGCAGTAAAATGATGGATCACTTCTCTATGGAGATGTGGAAAATCCAAGTCAAGACACACTGAAGCTGTTCTGGAGGCATATGGTACACTCAAGACCTGAACTCTTTCCACCATAAAGAAGTACCCTCAATGATCAGTTTTGACACCTCTGTATATATAAATAAAGATTTTGTTTGATGATAATTAGAATATTTTTTCTAGGATAGCTGCATAGGCAGAGATCCCCCTCACTAACTTCTGATGTAAACTCAGCCATTTTGTTCTACAAGCTGGCCTGAAATATGGCAAAGAAACCACCCATTTCATAAAAGGGTTACTCAAGGAGTGATTTTGATAATGAAGCAGGTGATTTTCTTTTAATGTGCCACTCTTCTCTAGTTATGTCTGTGCCTAACTTTCCTTCTCTGTTGCAAAGCAGGGATTATTATTAAGTGTGCCTATGCCAAAAGGCACACTTATTACTATTGCTCGGATTTATTATTATTATTATTTGTTTATTACTTCTATAGTTTTTTAAATATGAATATTTTAATGCAAGTTTTTGCCCATTCAAATGAATGGGAACGAACGAAAGTGAAACTTTACTTACTTTGTGGTGTGTTTGCTCACTCACTTAATTTGTGGTGTGTTGGCTCACTCTAGTGGTATGTCCCCGTATTTGGATTACCATAATGACAACAATATGAACGGCGCGCACAGCGTCGGTGCTTTCAGGAACCATTGGAATTCTTAAGGTTGCACGAAGCATTGAATAGTTACGGTAACGGCAAGGGTGTATGCTTGGTGGAAAACTGCATATCCCACAATTCAAAGCACGCCTCTACCAGTCAAACAATGGCGGCTGCCACTTGGTTTAATATATTCCTCTTATTTGTGTTTCTAGGTCACAAAGTAAACTTTTAAGATATTTTCAGGTGAGAATGTAGGTGTGTAAACGTCAAATATCTGCTCGTTTTGTCAAAACATCCCATATTGGCAACAGATTTTTCACGATGTTGGCTAGCTAGCGCCGCTTCACTCAAAAGCACCCAGGCTTGGCTTTCAGTGAGGCGTCTCTAACTCCTTTCACCCCCGATCGCTCCGCAAACAGTCTTTGTCTTAGCTGGACTTATTTTTCGTTTATATGGGCCGATGATGCTGGTCGATGAGGAAAAACTAACTGAGTTGTTTGGTGGTGGCTAACGCGGAGCTAGCTAGCCACCGGTATGTGTCTCTTTCCCCTCATATGTGGGGAAAGAAACATGTGAGGCGGCCGCCGATCGACCGGTTTTCAGGTGAGAATGTAGGTGTGTAAACGTCAAATATCTGCTCGTTTTGTCAAAACATCCCATATTAGCAACAGATTTCTCACGATGTTGCTAGAGAGATCATATTAGCAACAGATTTCTCACGATGTTGCTGCTAGCCGGCTAGCTAGTTCGGCCGGCCGGCTAGCCGGCGCCGCTTCGCTCAAAAGCACCCAGGCTTGGCTTTCAGTGAGGCGTCTCTAACTCCTTTCACCCCCGATCGCTCCGCAAACAGTCTTTGTCTTAGCTGGACTTATTTTTCGTTTATATGGGCCGATGATGCTGGTCGATGTGGAAAAAATAACTGAGTTGTTCATATACCGGTGGCTAGCTATCTCCGCGTTAGCCACCGGTATATGTCTCTTCCCCTCGTATGCGGGGAAAGAAACACCGATCGACCGGTGGTGGCTAACACGGAGCTCAATCGTGGATAAGGGAAACCCAATGCAGGAGAAGCAGGCGGCTGGTGAACTGAATTTCAGGTAAGACGTTATTAACTGCACTCTATTTGGGTCAGATATAAACCGAGTTTAGGTGTAGTTTATTTTCGTTGTGCTGACAGTTACAATAACTGTACTGCGTGCTAGCTAGCACGACGGAGTTTCTATACAGCTGTGCGCGCTAAGTTACTGATTTTGAACTTTATGACAGCCTCCCCTATTTTCAGGCGAGAATGTAGGGGTGTAAACTTCAAATATCTGCTCGTTTTATCAAGAAGTCCCATATTTTATCAAGAAGTCCCATATCTCTCACGATGTTACTGCTAGCGCCGCATGGCAGCTAGCTGGCTAGGGCGGCCTTGGCTGACACCTAGGCCGGGCTGACTGATACCCAGGCCGGCTCACGCTCTCGTTTCACCGCCGCATGGCAGCTAGCCGGCTAGCTGGCTAGCGCGGCTTGGCTGCCACCCAGGTCGGGCTGGCTGACACCCAGGCTGGGCTGGCTGACACCCAGGCCCGCTCACGCTGTCGTGTCACCCCTAGTCTTTCGTGATGACTCTTGGTTGGCTGCTGGACTTATTTTTCATTTATATGGGCTGGTGATTCAGTATGAGTGTCCGGTGAACTGAATGTTAGGTAAGACGTTATGTATATGTAAGGTAGTGACTGGAATAAGTCACAAGGTGTCGCTGTTGAGCTGCATATATGTTGTAAATTTTAGCAATTTTGACCATTTGTCCTCTGCAGGACACCGTAGTTCAGATTTCGCCATCTTGGTTCAGTGTTTACTGTGATGTGCAAAGGTAAGCACTGTCAGTGGCGAACTGCATTGGTTTTGTTTAAAAATAAGTGTTCCACTGTGTAAAATAGCGGTTTGTCATTTAAGCCGAGCATATATTTTGTTTATTGAGAGGTTCATGTATTGTCTGATGAGAGTATGAGACAAAGATATACTTTTCTTTCTTACTCTCATATAAAATATTTAGCTTTTATTAAATAGTTATCTGAATCTTACAACCAAAGTTTGTATAATAATACACAAGATTGGCTGTAGACCATTGTTAATAATTCAGAACACTGTGTAAAAATAACAAAAAACAAAAAGTGAATGAAAAGTGCATAAATATTTATTTTACGTGTTTGATGTGTGTGGCAGGGCGTGGTCTGCAGTGCCGCTGCAGGGGAGGTGGACCCACCTCAGCGGCATCTGCAATCACGCCTCTCAGGTGTAAAGTCTGTGCTCTCTCTGCTTTTTTTTTTTTTTGTGTATGTGTCGGGCTATGAGATGAAAAGCTACAGCCGGCTGTGTGGGTACAGCAACTATGTGTGAAAAGTGGTCCATAACGTAATGCTTCAAAGTGTGTTCATGCAAACATTGTCGGGTCTGCTTATGAACCTCTGCGCACAGCGTCTACAAATTGGGGCTGTACGAAGTCACCTCATCTTTACACAAAACTGTAAGCTGTCATCTGTGAGGCGCGAGCGGTGTTTGGTTTTACCATAGTTCATGGTGGAGAATGGCTGCTCTGCTGAGTTTTGCTCTCTGTAGCCGTTTGAATGGCAAACTATACTGATTAGCGGCGGCATAGGCACACTTAAAATTTCTTCAGAAATTTTCGCTTTCTAGTTTATTATTATTATTTCCACCGCACTGAAGAAGTCCTGGTGACCAGTTTTGCAAATTTGTATCTCATTTCCTTAAGCTTTTCATATATTTTTGCTTATCAAATGTCCAGAAAATGCATCAAATTCAAAGGATGCACCATTTTGCAATTTCATTTATCCAGTATTATAAAAATACCAAAAAGACCAGCTGTACTTACTCCAAGTTCAAAACCTGACTTCAACACTTAGAAATTAAAACCAAGACAAAGATTGTTCCTGGAGGAAAAATAAAGTTGAAGTTTACTTGTGGCTTATTTTGTTGAGTGTGACATCCCGGGGGAATGCTGGGAGCAATAAGCACCCCAACAAAAATGAAAATCTTCAAAGACTTTTCAGTTCAACCCAGGTCAGTAGGGCAGAAAAAAAGGGGGAAACGGGACCTCCTTCGGTTAACCACCAATACATCAGCCTCCATGACTGCACAACACAGGCCATAATAGCCTTTAAAGGGATGACATCATGAACACGGCAATGGAACAAACCACCTCACCATCCCACCGAGTGTGAGATGTCAGACGGGCTGCACGCTAAATCGTTTTTTCATGCACAAAAAGAGACAGAATGTGGGGTTTTTAAGGAGGGATGGGGGTGGATGAAAAAGGAAAAATTCCAGGAAGTGTTGGCTAATACCAGAGACCTGGATTAGAGAGAAGAGAGGGGAAGTGTTTCTCTGCATGTGCGCCTCCTTAAAAATTCCGCGAGGGACTGAGGGAGAGGTAACATTTCATAAACAAGAGACAGAATATAAGGAAAACTGAGAAAATAAAAATAAAGAACACAAGGAAACCTGTTAAAAGCTCACCGGTGTATCATGACTGTAGGTGGTTGCAGCCGGTGTGTACGCACACTTGTGAACAAAACTATTCAATCATACACAATCATTCAGGCTTTCTGGCATATGTGTGTGTGCACGTACATACCAAGAGATGCAGTCATGACGGTGACACTCTCAGAAGTTGTCCTCCTGTTTGTAGGTTTCCTGTTTACCCCCAAACTTCCAGGATCTCCCCTTCCTGTTCCAAAAACCTCTATCTCTTTCTACTACGCTCTGCCTCACTGTGTGAATGAAAGCCTCCCTGTGACCAAGAATCTCCTCTCTCTCTCTCTCTCTCTCTCTCTCTCCCTTTTTTCACTTCTGTATGCAACAAAGCAATGTGAACTCAACTCACTGGAGGTTTCTTGTGTGTGTGTGTGTGTGTGTGTGTGTGTGTGTGTGTGTGTTCAGGGGCTGGATAGTTTCGCTGCCATGCCCAATTCCTTTCGTATCCCAGATGGAAAAATGAGCTCCCCTGTTTGTTCCTGGCGTGTTGTGACTCCGCACAACTTCTGGGTTTGTATGAAGGGAGGGACAGAAAAGAGAGGGAGGAAGAAAGAAGAGGTAGGGAATCCCCCCCGCCCTCCCAACCCCCCACTCCCTCCCTCTTACTGACCACTGAGCATTGTTCCTGCTCAGCTACTGTGAGCACTTTCCCCCAATCAGAGTGGATACCAGAGGGGTCAGAGGTCACTTGTGGCCTTTTATGGACCATAGAGAGAGAGGAGGAGGTGGTGGGGTTTGAAGACTTTCTATGAGCTCTCTGTCAGGGCATGTGTGTCCACTCCCACCATCTGCTCACTACAAATGCAAAGGAAAAAGCATGCAGACACACTGACAGCGTCTCCTGCCATGTGTCTAATCTTAGCACCTCGTAAATTACACCATAAAGCTCCTGATGAATTGAATTGTGTTTACTTTTGCTTGAAATGAAGCATGTGCTGCATGCCTGGTTTTGACAGGAAATGAGATGGAATGGATTTTAGTTTTATCTTCATTGTTTGTTTTTTCTTTTTCCTTTTTTATTTGTAAAATGCATGCTAGTTTTACTGCTCAATTTGCTATACACTGCTGTAACATTTACAGAGATGAAGTTGACTTGAATTGCTGACTTCAGTTATTCATCTACACACGCCTTAAACAGCATCAAAAAGAGTTATCGAGTGTTGCATTAGCTCAGGCATGCTGCATAGTCACTCAAGCTCAGCTTGCAAGCCACTTTGAAACCCACCTCCAGCTGCTTTTTGGTGTTAATGATTTCATCTTTGTCATATCTCTTATCAGTGATGACTGCTCAGTTTTGTAATGGGATCTTGCTGTTGCTCTCCATGTGGAAGAATGTGGAGTTTTATGGCCAAATATAAATTACTTCAAATGAGAAAACAGTCTTCTTTTGACTATCAGACTCCAAGCTGAGATGCACTGGGACACCCCAAGTGTGACAAACTAAGCAAAGTACTTTAGTTGCTTTGTATATCCATCTTGTATATAATCGTAACTTCTATGAGACACATGTGTAGTGAGTGAAATTATCACATTATTCATTATGCAAGCTATTTTGCATGACACTGTGCATACTACAGGCAACTTTCAGTCTTTTGTTGACATCTGGATCATTATACTGCATGTCTACACAATGACCGTTGAAATATTTAGCTAAAGACCCTTTAGCTCACTCCTATTCACTAAGCACAACAAAAAGCAACCGTTTGAAGAGGTCGTGCTCCCCTCTGTGCTATACCCTCTGACTTGCTCCCGACCTTTCACCCCTGAGGTTCAGAAAGTCAAGTGTCTATCTGAGCAAACCATCTGACTCTGTTAAACCTCAGCTCGTAACTACATCTACATTCCTTGGCTAAAGCCTGCTTCCGCTGGCTGAGACCTTCTGTATATATATCAGTGTTTATTTTGATTCATACAAAAGTACACACAGAAATTATCATTACATAACACTTGAATTTGAGCTTGCCATCACGAGGATATGAAAGTACACAAGTGCAGAAACCGCAGCAGAGTTCATCTTTAGGTTGATGATTGCCTGGTACTGTAATGTTGGTTTCCCAAAGGCTTAGATGTGAGTCTGCTATCCATTTTAAAAATCTTAGTGTTGTTACTAAACAGCCTTAAAGCATATAGCATGTGTGGGGTATCTCTGTTTTGGTAAGAAATCTCTGTAGGCACTCATATAGTAGCATATACGCAATGCATTGACTGGTTAAAACACTTTTTATAACAACATCCCATATGTTATATGCAATGTTTGAATAATTACCACCTAACTCTGAAATCAACCCTAGTTCTATCATGTGTTTTACCCTACTATCATTTCTGGGTATGGTCCCCAACTTTATAGTTTTGGTTCAGCTTTATGATGCAGCAGCTCTTCTCTTTTGGCTATTTACCTTTAAGAAATAAACTATGTTGTTTTCTGCTTTATATTATACTTTTAGATTTGGCTTTTGTGCTACTAGGGTGCTAGTAAATGCATTAAGTGTAACTGGCAAATTCTGTGACTGCTTTACCTGTTTCACATGTTTTTTTTGTTTTACATTTTTTGTCTTTTCTTTATTAGGAAATGAGAAACACTATAGTTAGATCATTTTTATGGTTAGATAAGACTTTCAAGTTCATATTCTGGTTTATTATCTGTCTAACTCTATATTGCCTATGTGTAGCTGCTTTTTATCTTTGCATACTTTTGCTCAAGTGCTAACTGCCCTCTAACTCCAGAGATATAGAATGAGTAATAGCATCTCACTAAACTCTTGGCAAAGAAGCAAAAGACAATTCCCCCTAATTTATATTTATTTAAATAAAAAGAACTTTCACATGTTAGTTTAATAAACTCAGTTTTCCTTTTAGACTCAAATTAGAGTAGACTTTAAAAAAGTCTATCAAATTCACTGGAATACTAAAATGTACACTATAATTCTACGAGCTTCATAAAAATACCAGCACATATGACACACCAGGATCTGTTGTGAATTAGGGCTGCCACGATTAGTCGACTAGTCACGATTACGTCGACTATCAAAATCGTCGACGACTGATTTAATAGTCGACGCGTCATTTGAAGCTTTGTAAGATCCCAAAAGCAGGAATAATAGCAGGATTTAAGAGTGTAATAACGGACTGAAACAGAAGATGGCAGCACTGCATGTACAAGGATGCCAGCTGCCATTAAACCCCGAAGAAGAAGAAACTGTGTCCCAGAATTCATAGCGCGGCCCAGCACAGTTGTCAACAATGGCGGCAGCTAGTTAGTTTTAATATTACTCTTATTATTCTTTCTGGGTCACAAAATAAACGTTTAACATATTTTCAGGCGAGAATGTAGCTGTGTAAACCTCAAATATCTGCTCAGTTTATCAAGACACCACATATTTTCAAAAGCGCTCCGACGTTTTCGGAGGCGTCTGTTACCCACTAGCTCGATAGCTAGCCGGGGGCCATGAGAGCACCGGACTCCCGGCAGATCGTTTTCAAACCCACCGCCCTACTCAGGTTAAACATATACAAGTCACTTAGATAACTTAAAAATGTTATTGTTTGGCTTTTTTCAGTATTTTATTTGTTCCTGAGTAAATCGGCTGAGTTTATTAAACTCCACCGAAACAATCTGCACATTTAATTAGAATTCAATTAACTATCATCTTGTCTTTATTTTTAGTTAGCACAGACCTTAAACACTTAAAGCTGTAAGCTAATGATAGTTATATAAGAGCAGATGCTGCTGGTGCAATAAGCTGTACTTTTACGTTCAATGGATGATGATCTGATTAGTCGACTAATCGCAAAAATAATCGGTGACTAGTCGACTATCAAAATAATCGTTTGTGGCAGCCCTATTGTGAATACCTCGGTAGTCGTTACTGGAGCGTTAGTGTGTCTGACTGGGTGCGCCGTTGTTTTTTAGCTGCCTGATGCTGTCCACAGCAGTAGCCTAAGGTCAGACTGTGATTACAATAATGACTGTAAACATTAAAAAAATATTTCAAATGTGGTACGTCACTGTTTTGTCCAGACAAGGCAAACTGTTTCCCAGACTGCAGTTTAATTTTAAGTTGGGGAACAGGAAACTGTTGTCTGATCCCCGAGCGAAAGATATTTGGTGTTGTTTGTTAATTCATCCATGCAGTAAAGAAAAAAAAGCCTTTTTTTACATAACTGATGATTACTCTTTCAGCAGCTATTACTCCATCCTGCTGCCGCTCTGCTTTGAAAAACGTGTTTACAATAAACAGGCAGACCCGCTGTTTCAAAGCTCAAACTAATCTGCCTGCAATACAATGCAAAATGCCACCATAAATATCACTTTAATTACTATCTCTATAATAGGATATCACCATTGCAACCAGTGTTCCAAACCGCCTCTGCCATTGCCATCAGCACAAGAACTGTGCACCAGGAGCTTCACAGCATAGTTTTGAATAGCAGAGCAACTCCTGTACATAGGGATGGGTATCGTTTAGGTTTTATCCGATACCGGTGCCAAATCGGTACTTTTGAAACGGTGCCGGTGCTTAAACGGTGCTCGAACCGGTGCTTAAAGAATGGAGAACGCAAACTTTGTCCAAAAACCTCCCATGTTCAGCTGTTTTGTTTTTTTTTGTTTTTTTGTAAAAAGATAACAATGTTAGCCTTTTCTGCAGCTATGGGGCATATATGGTATCACTCTTGGCTGGAAGCAGTGCTTAAACAATGGAAAAAAAAAACACAAACTTTGTCCAAAAACCTCTCATGTTCAGCTGTTTCCCACTTTTTCTTTGGTCATTTTAGCCTTTTTGTCCAGGGTGAAAGGAGTATCTGCCATCAAACAAGAGGACAGCCGCATGTAGCTATGATGATGTTTGCTAGTTCACCTTACATGCATTAATGTAATAACGTGGTTAGCCTACTCAACGTAAATTACACACGAACAACATTTAGCTACTCACGCAGAGAAGAACGGCTGCTGCCATCATCATCCTCATCATTTCTGCTACACTGGCAGGGCTAGGGGCCAGGACTCTATTCTTCGGGTTTTTGGGGGATGTTGCTCCGGGTCCGATAACTGGCAACCCACCCAACGTGCACAGTGTGAGGTCTCGCAGCAAGCTATCAAATACGGCGCATTTCTCGGCTTTTAAAAAAAACGCTATGCGTCGCCAGGTGTTTCATCAGTTTCGAGGTGTTGCCTCCTTTGACAGTATCACAGTATCAGCTTAAAGCACTTGTTGCAGGCTGCTGAGTTTGCATATTTTGCTGTGAAGTACAACCAGACTTTTGACCGCTTCGCCTTGGACATTTTTAATCTGTAGCTCTGCTCTAACTGAACGTACGTACCTGGCCCCGCCTACTATCCTGGGAAACGTAAAATGATTGGCTAGAAGTGTATCACAGCTCAGGAAAAAAAAGCACCGAAATAAAGCACCGAAATGTGCGCTGCTTTTCGGTCTGGTTACTACCGTTTATGTCAGAACCGGACACCGGTACCCATCCCTACCTGTACATATAATGTGCGATTGGCCTTGAGACAACATCACCATGTTGCCTTAGTATGATTAAATGCTCATTTTTACTCATTTCTGACAGCACAATAAACTCCTCCAGCAGCTATGTGGTACGCACCTTCTTAAGCAGGATGTCCCAACAACAAAAGACCCTCCCCTCTCCCCCTGTCCCCTCCCAGAACAGGACATGAGTGGACATCCTGCCAGCAGTGGTCTCTTCCTCTGTTACCGAGAAACTATTATTAGCGGATATCCAGCATCAGCTGTCCTGCATGACAAGATATCGAAATCCTTTTGGTTTACCGTAAATAATATAAAGACATAGATGAAAATAATGAAGACAAAGGTCTAGAAATCAGGCATATATCTACCCTGACCACACACAAATGACCAAAAACAAAAGCCATGCCAGCATATGCAGCTAATAGCAACAAAGCATAGGTTAGGTATGTGTATGAGTGTGTGTTTTTGGTATCCTATGCCAGAAGGACATTCCAGCCAACTCTTGAACCCTGTCCAACAGCAATCAGGAGCTCAAGTGTTTGGATTGAGTGCTTTTGTCAGTAACACACTCATCTATGTTTTTGGTCTCTCACACACTCCTGGCAAAATGTACCTTGTGTCAAGCTGTGTTGGTCAAACTGCCTGCCTGTCCTGAGCTGGGAAAACTCTGAGAAATGTTTCACTGGAAAGAGAAGGAGAACACTGATAAGACTTGCTAATGCGAACACACCCACGAGCACAAGTGTTCATTCTGACATGATCTCTTACCATAAGGCGTTGGAGGAGACACTGGGAAGGCAGGAGTGGGAGGGACGATGTCAGAGCTAACTGTCCGTCCTTGATAGTCCACACTGTTGTATTTATAGAGATGTCCGTGCTATTTAAAAAGAAAGAAGTAAGAAAGAGGTATGAAAAAGGGGAGACAAGTAAAAAGCCCATTTTTCCCCACAAAGTCTTAAAAGATGACAAGACACACACACAAGCAGACATCAGTCTTGTGATCTGTGTGTGGCTGCAGCCTGTGTTTTGGTGTAAACACTTGGGCCATTCATTCCACCCAGCTGTAAGACTGAGTGCAAAACTAAAAGACTGATAATAATAATAAAAATAAGAGCAAAGACAAAGAAACATCAACATTAAGATGTAGACATTGTTTCACAATCAGGATCTCTTTATCTCCTTCTCTGTAACAAAATTGAAAGTGCTACATCTAGTAAAGCCCTGTCCACACAAACATGGGTAATTTGGCCGTTCACTAGTGACGAATGAAACACGTACTTTTGGAAAGAGGGCATTCATGCATTTTATGTGGTTGCCAGCATGTAGCATAACAACCACAGCCACTGGAATAACCCCAGACGTGCTTGTAAAAGAATGGGTCGAGTTTGACTACTGATTGGGCATATGCCTTGCATTCAGAAGGAGACACATTGACTACTTTTACTCAGGCATGCATTTTAAAATTTATAGCATGTTTCTAGGGTGATTACTTCAAAGAATGTAGCTTTTTGAAAGCAGATGATTATGCATGATCCAATGCAATGTTAGCTTTATAGCCAATTTGCTCATGCTTTTAGCTTACCCCTGCTTGATTTTGTGACCTACTGTATTAGATTTGCTGATTCTCTAGCACTGCTAATATTTTCTTTGCATTGTTTCAAATTAGCTGATGATGATTTGCTGCTTTTTGCTTAGTTCCATTGGTGATATTTTAGCTTTGCATATTCCATTTATAGTAATGTGCAAAGCTAACGTGATGTTACCTTTGTGTCACACTAGCTAATGCTATAGCTCAAATATTTTAGCTCTATTCTTGATAGTTTATCTGTTTCATTTAATGCTACATTTCTAATAACCCACTTACCATAGCTTACATCTCATTTCAGATTAAGCTTCTTAACTGAGGCTAGATTGTTGGCAGGTTTGCTGTGTTGTTATTTTATGTGTTATTTTATGTATTAAGGTTTAAATAAAATTGTTTTTACAGATATATCCCAGTATGTAGTATATATTTTACTAAAATGAAACCTAAAAAGTGTGTTTACCTGAGAGGGCAAGGAAGGACTGTATCCTGGGGAACTCCTTAGGCTCTGATGTCCACCCTCTCTCCATACTGGACTATGATGACCAGCGTAATCTGTAACATCAGTGACCTGCTTCTGTTGTATCCAACCTGATTGGAAAGCAAAGTGATAACGAGGGTTGAGGTTGGGGAGGGCAGTGGTGTGTGAGGAAGAAAGGGAGAGAACAGACAGTCAGTCAGATTATGATCTGAAATGCAGTCAACCACAGATTCAAATTCAGTCATTCCTTTTTCTTCTCCATTGCATATGCTTAAAGTTTTGTCTAATCTAATACAAACAACACTGAACAGTAGTTGGACTTTATTCTGACCGGTTGCAAATTAAGAAAGAAAAGCTGATGACGGTGATTCCTCTTTGACGTGTTGCCTCTGACAAAAAGCTTCTATTAGTATACATGTATCAACAAAGCAGGGAGACTATCACAAGGGCAGAGCTTATATGACTAAGCAAGACTTCACTGTGACCAGATGGTGGAACATCGGGGCGGCTTCTCTGGAAACCATCTGCTGAAACAATCAGTTGTTCTCTTTTCAAATATGAGTGGATAGCCCCCTGAGCTGGATCTTATCTAACATCAGAAATACTTAAATGATCTTTCTCAATAAGTACAACATTTGTTGTATGGAACTATGAAGAGAGTATAGTTGATAGCTAAAGATTCAAAAAGAACCAAAAGTCAACCAATTGATAAGGAAGTATGAGATAACTACAATATTACTGTAACTTAAATCATCCTAAGAGCCTGCAACAGTTAGCTTAGTATTGGCCTCGCTGAGTGCACACAGCTTAGAAAAACAACTAGATACGTCCTGAGCTGACTAATCAAATGTAGACTGTATGAAGCCTCTCACCATCGGCTTATTGCTTAGCGCATTCCCCTTATGGTTAACCTTGCAGTTCCAGAAATCACATCACTTTAAGAAACAACAACATCCAACCTACGCACATCTGGATGGAGCAAAAAGGCAGCACTGCTTGGTTCTTTCAATGAACAGCTTTAAAGTCTTACAAAGTATTAGTCTTGCAAAACCTGATCTAACTCCACAGCTTTGTTCACAATGGTAGCGCTTGCCTCCCCATGTGCAAAACTCATCAGCAACCCACGCCACCAACCAACCATTCACTAGGTTCTTCTCTCATGTGTTGTAATAGAGGATTGTATCCCTGTTTTGGGGTTTTTAAATAAAATATTATAACTATAAATCAGTTACCCAAATTTGTTGACAGATATTTAAAGTCAAAGTGGTAGTGCCACAAACTGACATTCATGGAATGTCTACATTAAAGAACACAAAAAGTAAAAAAAAAGTAAGAAACAATTCCCGAGTTGCAAAAACAAAGCCAATGGTGATAGCTTCTGTCTTGACCTCTGCAAGCACTTTTCCTGATGAGTTTGTGGGCTCAGACACTCATTTGGGGTCTTTGTCCTAGTGAGTCAATTCCCATAGGTTCCCATATTAAAATGTATCACTTCGAAGCATTAAAAAGCATATCTACAGCTAAAGAAAGGGGGGACAGAAGGATCATGGTTGTTTTCACTGAAACAGGCACTGTTAAAGTTAAATTCTATAATTTGTATCTTTATATTTATATGTTTATGTTTACAGCACTGTCTGCAGCTTGCTAACATTGCTTAGTAACACTAGTACACACTGAGTACACTCCTTCCTCTCACCACAGCATGATCCCTTCTAGGTATGAATTACAGCAGTCAGAACACTGACACTGAGTCCAGAAATCAGGGTTTTATGCTGTGGAGATTACATCAGTAGATTACACACAGTTCTATATGTTTCAACCAAAGAAGAAAAATATTTTTACATGCAATTGTGACCACAAAGTAAAGGCGGATTTTTTTAAAACTATACTTGGGCAAATATTTTGGGATTATTGTAAGTTATAAAACAGTCTTACTCAACAGCAATCACCAAAACCACACCATAACACAGCAACCACAGACTGATGTGAGTCACAATACAGATATACTGTACATGAGATCACCCTCAGTTGTGGATTCATGTATAAACAGTGACAAGGAACACTGTGAGCTCAGCTTTCACTCTGAGTATTCATCATCTCAGAATCACATGAAAGCAAAGCTAAAGTGGACCAACTGAAACTAATCCAGTTACTGTCTGTCACACACCGGCGGGGCTGCCGAGGGAGCAGTGTCGAGTATCACTTCGTGCCCACCGTGTTTGTGAGAGGGCTATTCTCTTCTGAAGATGATGAGAGGGAGAAGGACAGCAAAGTGTTGTGTCGCAACTTCAAAAGCATTCCTGATTGCTCACACGTTCCTACCTCGAAACATTTCCACAGTAATTAAGCAAGTGAAGTGTTAGTTACAGATCAACCTCCAGCCTACTGATACACTTCATCAGCTACAAACATACATTTTAAGAACTGATATGAACGATTTAGGAGCTGTCAACCTTGCAAGCGCTCAAGTGTTGGGGTGGTCTTACATGAACCACTGGTGGATGATAACATCACTTGTACACTTAAAACCCACTGACCACAGATGACTACCAACTCAGTGGTTGGCTGGTAAATGCATTGAATTCTTTCCCATTCAGATTGCAAGTAATTGCGGCAACCATCTGCTCATATAGCGGTTGAGGGTGTTGCACGTTCAACCTCTGTGCAACCACTTTCAATTGCATTACACAAAGATTTCAGAGTTAAGCATGACAGATATAAACAAGCCAATCAAAACTTACGCACCCATCAAGTAGTCTGCTGAGTTAACCTGTGGGGATAGGGCCACATCAAAGTCTGTAACTATTTAACGACAAGTAAATCAGTAAACCTTAGTCCTAAATCTGCAATAAGACTAAACTGTCTCCTGACAAATGTATAATATCTTAACTTTATCCAAGAGCATCTGACATTCCCGACTGAATTTTGATAAAATTAAATTATGAAAAAGGATTGTTTTGATTTCTTTCACTGGCAAGAAGTCGAGTATGTCTGTAACCACACATACCTTATTTATGTAACCTTTTATTTCTGCCTCTGTATATTTCCATTCAAAATAAGACAGACTGGAGGGCAAACACATCATTGCATAGCAAGCAGTGAGGGCCTGATTTTACACTGGTTACATAGCAAGAATATGTAAGGCTGTTTAATCAAATGCTTCCTCCTTCTCAGGAAATACACTTACAAACACACCTTCTGTAAGAAATGCAGATGTAGCTCACAACCAAAGAGTGCATCGGCACTGCAGGCAGGGTTATAAAAGCTTCCATGTGTTCAGACTGAACTGAGCTTAACGATATATAAAATACAAGTTTCATCTGTCCACAAGCAATTTTCACAGGTGTGGTAATGGTAAATGAACTGAATCTTATATAGCGCTTTTCTACTCAAAGCACTCTATACAACATGCCACATTCACCCAATCACACCCATTCACCCTTCTCTCTTTTCATACAACACGAACAAATGTGTATTGTATTTGCTACATCTGGCTTTTTAAAAATTGTTTTTATCCATCATTCTGACGTCCATCATTTGTCCTCTGATTGCCAAGAATCTCGAGAACAATTTTATAAAATGACCTATTCTGATCAGGTTAATGTTAAAGTCAACACTGATGCTAATCAATATTTTTCACTTTTATAGTAGTATTCGCCACACTTCTATGTGTATAATAAGTAGAATTTCCATTTATTTGTTCACAGAATATATTAAACTTAATCTATGTTACTTGTTAAGCACCTTGGCATACCCTTGGTTTTTAAGTGTGCTTTATAAATAAAGTTTATCATTATTATTATTATTATTAATCCTTAGGGGAACATAGTTACAACTGTGTGGTGGTCTTTCACTCCAACACACAAATGTCGACCTCTAAAATGTCCCTCTGGTGTTGGAGATATCTCGGATATAAGAGAGGAATCGCTAAAATTTGAGGCTTCCCATTCATTGATGAATATATTACTTGTAATAGCTGATGTGCCATGCATTGTGTTTGCTTTTACCTGACTGATGAGTTCTTCCCTTGTTGCTGAGGCCATTGCTGTGTAGGGAAGCAGAGCGAGTTAAGGGGGAATAGCAGGTAGGAACAGGAACAAAGGTGGGATCCAAATCCAGAATCAGCTGATTGAGCTGCTCTATGGACTCATCAATGTCTGTGGATAAAGACGCTAGTTCGTCTTCTTGACAAGCTGACGTTTGTGTGGTATTAGCAGAGTGTATGTTCTGTGTTTTATCTATGATATGTGCATCATTCTCATGCACCAGCCCTCTCTGCACTGCTTCCCTGCTGCTGAGTCCTCGAGGTGGAGTGTCTGGAGCAGCCACAGATGCAGCCAGAGGTGGTGGCCTCCCTTTCTTTATCCTGCTCGACTTCCCATCCCCATCAACTGTAATGAAGTTATCACTGACAGCAGCCTTTTGTTGCTGCTGTACCCAGGAGTGCGTCAAGTACTCACTTTGGGCTAGATTCTGAGTTTTGGGCAGATTTTCGGACGAGAGGGAGCAAATACTACTTGAGTTCGGAATGTCTAGAGCAGGAACTGCACCACTATCTGCTTCATCCTCATCATCCAATATGTCAGTCTCCCTCTCGCTGGACGAAGCCTCTCCATTGATTGTGTGTCCCAATCCAGACTCATCTCTAGCTATCTCCTCCTTTCTTCCACTAGTTGAAGCCAGCTCAGTCATGACTTCCTGAAGACGCTGAGGAAGCTCAAAGTCCACCTCAGAGACCAGCTTCCCTGCTTGGGTGCACTTGTCCTGGTTGGCTTCTCTCTTCAGTCTGGCTCCAGTCAGCCCCTGTGAGGCAACAGACAAGCCAGAATCACTGCTGGCAGATGGAGCTCGGTCACTGCAACTACCACTGCAGGTAGTTAAAGGGAATGAAGCTCCTTCCTCACTACTCGTCTTCCTCTCTCTGCCACTCAAAACAATGTTTCCAGGGTCCAGGGCATGGGGGGGAGCTGTGGGTAGATGAAACAGAATTATACCATCAATTTTTTAAAGCAAAATAAAATAGAAAGTAATTTAGTCAGAGATAATATGGCATTCATATTTCTGACTTTTTTATGCCACTGGAGTTCTTAATGTTTAACTGCCATTACAGGAGAGTACAACAGACAACTGGCTAATTACCTCTTTTGAAGCAGATTTTTTTTTCAAATTGTAAGTTAATTGTAAGTTCTGTATTACGTCAGCAGCACAATCAGAGGACACAGATGTGATATTTCAGCATAAAATGGTCAAAGCTGCACTCGGACAACTGTATTTAAAGCTGAAAACAGCACCTTGGAATTGAACATATTCCTGCTACCGGTGATTCTGTGCCTGCACAACTACTGTACATGACTCATTACGGCAGACACACTCCATGGAGATAAAACAGAGCCCCATTGTGTTTGCTGGTAGATGCATGTGTCACACAAAGGACGTGTCTTTCATAGACGTCTACCTTGGGTCAGATACAACCGATAGCATGGTCACGCACACAGCTTTTCTATCCTTTAACTGGGTGTAGCAACAAGAGAATATATTTGTCTTCCTGCAATTCCTGCAATGATATAGCTTCAGAAATGGGACAAATTGCTATTTTTTGTCATATACGGTGCTTAACAAATTCATTAGACCACCTGTCATAAAAACAACAAAAAACTAATATGTTAGAAATCCTGTGTAAAACTAATAATGACTGAATTCATGTTTTATACTTTGCTGAGAAGTCACAAATTAGGTAAGTAAGGTTCATTCAGGTAGCGCTTTTCACAACAAAAGAGTGCTTTGCAATACAGAATGAGTGTAATTCAGTGTAACAATCATTACTGGTAGTTTTATTTTAGCATTAAAAATATTATTTTGATTTAAGAGCTTATCCATGCTGGTGGATTAACCACTAAAGTATTTAATATAGCATCATATTAGATTTTCAATACTTTAAACATACTTTTATGTATAAAGTATTTATGGTTAGAACATAAAAGCAGTCTAATAAATTTGTTAAACACTGTATATCATATGACAGTAAGCTAGGTCTTTGACATTGTTATAGACCAAATGAAAATATCTGCACATTGTATCCGTGAAACACAGAAAACTAAACAGTGCTGTATAACTAAAAGAGCAAGTTATCTTCCAAAACAGGGTGCTGCACTTCGACAGGACTGCCCTGTATAGTAAATACAACAATACGTACAGTGCATACCAGAGCTGTATGAAGATAGCCTCTTAAGTCCAGAGAGGCAATAAAACTCAAATACCAGACATGCATGGTAAACCCTCACAGCTGGTCTAATAGCTCTCTCACAGAGAGATGCACACAGTTTCCAAACATGCTGCATAACTCCACAATTTACAGAACTTCATCACTTTAATAGAAGTAAATAAATAAATAAATGAAGTCGAGCTTACTTTTTCGACTGCTAGGAGTAAACTTTCACTGGCCCCACTGCAGACTAGAAACAGGATGGAAATGCTTTGCTGAAGCCTAACCACCCGAGTCACAGAAAGAGGAAAACAGGAACAGATGACAAGCAGAATGGAAAGAGACACAGGGACGAGGGTAGAATGAAAAGGATGGAAGTGAAAGCAAAGTGAAAAAAGATTTAGGCTAGCTTCTCTTCTTCTTACAGTGTTTGTAGTCCTCACTGTCTCTCAGGCTGCCACAGGAAGACAAGCAAAGAACATTCTTTCTCTTAAGGTGCTAAGAGCTCTCCAGTGTCCCCCCTCCTACTCTCTCTTTCCCCTCTCTCATGTCATTCTTGCACTCAGTCCCTGCACTATGAATCCCCGCCTTTGCCGTCAACACGTAATTCGCTCTGCTTTGCCTCCTTTTTTTTGCCCTCCCCCCTGCATCCTGTCCAGGCTGCGACAGGTAGGCAGAGAGAGAGTGCACTCATGCATTTTTATGTCCAAAGGGGAAACTGGAGAGAAAGGAAACTGAAGGGTGGATCATTCACTAGACTTGCAATCACACACACACCACACACACACCACACACACACACACACACGAACACACAGGTGGAAAAGTGTGTACAACACACATATTGCACTTTCAAGGGAAAAAAACACACACACCAAAAAAACAAAAACAAAAAGCAAACAAAGCATAAGGACCTTGAGCTCTCCAAATATGGAGAGGGGAATGTAAACATGGAGGCGGGCTTTGGAGAGATTGTCTGGAAAAGGGGGATGGGGACACATTGGACAAATTGCAACCTGTAACTTGAACTTGAAGGTAGAAAGAGTGAGATAGGAGATTAGATAAAGGAGACAAGAGGAAGGGAGAAAGTACAAGAAGATGAGGAGATAAAGTGAGGAGGAGTGTGTGGGAGGGCAAAGCAGAACCGTCTGTGATTGAAAACAATGTTCTTGCAAGTGTCTGTGCGGCTAACTGGCATTGCACCTTCATTACGCTTATGTGTAACGTGTAATGCCTATTTGTTTGCATTCATGTGAGCGTGTGTCTATGTGTGTTTACATGCCGCTTGTAAAAGCTCTATCTAAATTACATGGCTGACCATGGGCAGGTTTAGCAAAACAGCTGGAACCGAAGCCTTAACCTTCCACTTACAAGTGATTGTTTCAGCTGTCTCGATTTTGAGGTCTTGTTTTGTATTGTTTATTTCCTGTGTGTGAACATTTATTCCACCTAATGTATAAAAAAAATTTTAAAAACCCACACCCGCCTCCAAAACACACAGCTCTGGTCTGGCTGCGCTCTCAAAGATTGGCATTACACCCGTTCCCAGGAATGTCAAAGAGGCCTTTGTGACCACAACAGTTGTAAGCTGTCACACTGATGACCAGGCAATTACCCACAAGACTGGCCACAGCAATCTCAGGGATCTAAGGGTATTAACTACTACATAACAGCCAAAGGTACTGTAATGGAAAGGTTACCAAAAAAGCTACAAAACACACACAGATATATAAATATTTGACATATCATCACCTTGTAAAAAATTCTGGGATTGGACCTTAAATTCGAAAGATATGCTTGATGCAAATTTGCCAGGCGTGGTCTCTTCCATCTCCAGATTGCTTGGAAGAACTATGTTCCTTGGACCACTTTCTTAATTGCATTTTCAGCACAACCTTCAGACAGCAAACATCACCTTCTCTTTCAAATTGAGATAAATATTATTTAAAGGGTATCTCTGATATATTCCAGTAGTTTTCAGCAAATGTCAACAAAATACTTTTCTAGTCCATTTTTGATATCAACAAATCAGGGCACCATACATTGGTCCCTTGGGGAAAAGGCTCTTGGCAGGAATATGGCATACAGGGGGTCTCTATTTTGCAGAAGATTCAACTCACATGGTAGAGGCGCAGATAGCCATAAAAGGATTACAAGTACACAATTTAATAGTATGGGCTGTGTTAAAAGCTGGAGACGGAAAAGGATATAATATTGAAGGGGAGGTCATCGAAGTCAGAGAAGTTTTCTTTTAAAAAAGTAACAAGACAAAGTTACACCATTCCATTTGGATAAGCAAGGCCACCAGTCCTTGCCCAGTGAAATCTAACATTGGACATTACTTAAAAACAGATTAAATGAAAGTGATCACTTTTGTTTAACCTCAAACAGGATATTTTTATAAAGCTCCTGAGATACTTGCATACTGCTTTAAATTACTGTTAGTAGCTGTAATTGTGGCTGCAGTTGGCTGCTGTCGAGGGAAGCTGGCTTAACTCTGGCTGCATACAGAGCTACTGCAATCACTTTTTAAACCTCTGTCCTTCCCTAGTAGGCTACTTGAGCATTACTATAATGCTTGCTCTAGTAAAGGGTTATTTCACCAATTGTAAGCTTTTATTTTGCATTTGTTTTTCAACGCAAAAATATTCTTTACAGTCTTTGCTATTGCTATTGGTGTGGCTGTATTTAGGAGGTAGAGCGGGTTATCTACTAATCAGAAGGTTGGTGGTTTGATCATTGGCTGCTCCAGTCTACCTGCCGAAGTGTCCCAAAGCAAAATACTGAATCCCAAAGAGCTCTCTGCTGTGTCCATTGGAGTGTGAACGCTCTACTTGGGTGTAGAAACAAGGGCTTGTACAAAGGTGTGTGAATGGGTGAATAATATAAATCACAAATTCTCACTTTGGACAAAGTTAACCCAGATATTTTTATGCTTTATACTGGTCTGCTTTATTTCACTAAAAGCCTTTGTGTGAACATGAGCACGATATAGAGGGATTATGTAATCCTAGATTTTGTAACATTGGACAGGGTGGCTGTAAAGCAGGTACTAAAGCTATCTGCCCATATGGAAATTGCATCTTTACTGGTTCACTACCTGCTTAGATGTGTGTAACGTTTTTTTTAAATGTATTTATTTTTACTTTTATTTTGCGACTATTTCTCTATCACAGACATAGCTTTATTGTTTTTTTTCTTGTTGTATTTATATATACTATGTTAAAGCAGTGAAGACAAGCTAATCTATCTCCCAAAAGGGGTATTCAGATAAAATGTTATCCTGTTCAACCCTGGGTAATAATAAATTCAGAGGAAGTACAGAAATTCAAAAAACAGGAAAAGAAACTGAAAGAAGGAGAAGAATGTGGGGAATTTCTGATTAAGAAATATTAAAATACACCTCACCTGTTTCTAGACAAGATGTGTCCTGATAAGAGTCTCGTCTAACCAAAGGGTCCAAGGTGTCATAGTCCACTGTCACAGAGCGTCCATTGTGCCATAGCTCTCTGCCTGCACATGACAAACAGTGCTGGTCAGGAGTCAGTGAAACAACAACAAGACACTCAAACACTGGTGTTAGGGCAAATCCCCAACAGCCGATCCTGCAGCAAATCTGCTTCAAATATTGCTGTGAGCCTTATTTTGGGTTAGACTCTGATTTCTATCAGCTCATTAAGATCTGTGTGTCTGGATGTGTGTGTTTGTGAGTCCGGCTGTATATATTTTCCTGTGTGCACAGTATCTACAATCCAAATTCCTGTCAGGTGTGTGTGTGTGTGTGTGTGTGTGTGTGTGTGTGTGATATCTCTGTGTATTGCTTCCTGTTGAGAGGAAAGGAGTGTGACTACAGTTGATGATGGCCAGTTTGGCCGGTGTGGTGTCCAACACTGCCCCCACCTGGCTGACCGATCATTTCATTCACAGGCAATGTGTCAGAGTGTGTTATTCTTCAGTTTGACTCCTGTCTTGTCTGCTTGAATTAAAGACACATTGAAGCCTGGTGCAGCCTTTTAATCCAAATAATATGAATATAGTCTTGCTGCATCAATTAGAGAGGCTACATGTTTGGATTTTTCAAGGTTTTTCACCAAACAAGAAAATAAAAGTCAGAATATCTGAGGGGTATCGCAGAGAGACAAAAACAGTAGTTCTCCAGGCATCTTGAAGGGCATTACTAAGCTCTTCTTTGGATCTTGGGTTCACTTTCAAGTGATAATGTTGAGGTCCAGGCTCTGGGGAGGCCAATCTATGACTGACAGTGTTGCATTGGGTGATTTTCTATCCAGGTATGCTTTTACTGCACTGGCAATGTGTTTGGGGTCACTGTCATGAACCTGAATTCCAAAAGGACCTGTTGCCACTTATTTTTCACTTAAAATTAATAGAAAATTGGCCAAAATCCAAAGCAAAGTTGGAGAGCTATTACTGAAAACCATTTTAAAACTTAGAACAAAGTCCAAATGTTGCCATTAGGTTGCTGACTGACCAGTCTGTAAGCCAAGCTAACTGAAGTTAAGTTATGATAGATATATTTCAGTGCTTAAAGATGGGTGTGATAAGTGACATTTTGGGGCATATCATTGCTGGTATGATTGCCATAGAAACACCCCCAAAAAAGATCTAGCATAGTTTTTATTAGCCATTAGCATGAGCAAAGCTAGCAATCCTTTACTAACTGTACAGCACAGAGCTCATTTTCTTTTTCATTTCCTCTTGGAACATATTTATAATGTGATTTGACTAGCTAACTGCAGCTCTGGAGCAAATGACTAAACATAGTTTGTTTGGATGGCAGCGCTGATGCTTGAAAAAATGAAAATGAAAACTCTAAAAGGTTATCTATATGTCATCAAGGGCTACACAACAATCAAACAAATTACAAGTAGGCATGTTGTATAGCTGGTTGCAATACTTGTCTAAGTGTCTTGTTTTATCATCACCATTGGATTTCATCTTGTCAAATTGTGAGACTTTGCAGGAACGCTTGGAAGTATACATTTAATGTAGTCCTTATGCTAGAGTTTAAGTTGTTCCCTCAGTGCTTTTTCTGTGTGGGCCTTCAGGTTATTCATTCTATAAAGTTCTTGTCTCTGTCTATATCTATTTCACTTCCTCTTTTATTTAGGTAGTCTTCTGTCTTGCATTTTTTGCTTCTTTTGCATCACTGTCTTGATTAATTTCAACCCTGCCTGGTTCCTTTAATTGTGTATTTATAGCCAATTTCTGTTGTTCTTTTTCAGATCATCTGTTAAGCTCTCCTCATCTGCTCCCTGTTCTCTGCAGAATTTTGGATTTTGACTTTTCCCTCTGTGGACATTTGCTTTACTGCATTACAGATTTAATTAAAGGTTAGTTTTTGGTTTAATCTGCTGGTTACCGCATTACCGCATTTGCATTCTTCTGATTCCACACTTCATGACAGCTCACAAACACATATACAAAAGCAAAGAGCTGTTACACAACAAAATGCACAATCAACACAAAGATTACTCATTTTTAGTAATTTAAACATTAAAAATGTAATAATACAGAGTTACTATCTAACTTAACATGGAAACTCTCATCGATATGTTCTTTGTAAAATTCCACTATTTTATTACTTTTATTGGTAATATATGAAAAAAGAATATCACAGTAGAGTATCTTTCATGTTTTTTGGATTATCAATTTAATTCAAGAGTTAAGCTGTATGCTGACCCCAGACAAGCAGCTATCACCTAAACTCAAACAGGTAACAGGTAGCAGTAGGACTTTGTTGCTACCATTTCCAGTACAGTCGCTGTGAGGATGGCTGTGAAGTGCTCTTTGTGCTGCTTTTCAACTTTGCTGTTGGGGTTTGTGTTGATATAGAAACACTAAAAGAAAGACCTTGTGCGCCCTCATCCTCAGGATAGAGATTTGTGTCAGTGTGTGGGACTCTAGCATAATTTTTGTACTGTTAACTAATAATTATACAACGGCGCATTTCATGTCCTGTTACAGAGTAACACTAAAGTAGTGTAAGAAATGACTTTCTCCAGGAAGTAACTGAATAATTTAACACATTAGTTCGTAATAATTAGTAAAGAATTATTACTACAATAATAACTAATGTGTAATGTGCACTTATTTGGAGTAATGACTCCGAGACTGACTCTGGATCTGGCATTAACAATCTAATCTAATCTTTTCTGTATCTTATTACTGATTTAAAGAGTAGCAAGACATATTTTCTCATAGCTAGTGTGGTGATATGCAGTGTGTTCTGTGACCTGAATTATAAATGCCTGTAATAAAGGCTGCAATCAAATACTATTTAAAAAAAAAAAACTTCCTCTGTTTCTGTAAGACACCAAATATTTCATCTCACTTTCTCCATCACTAGGCCAGTGAAATTTAAAAGACTGCAGCAAACAGTGAACAAGGAGCTGGTGATGCTAATGTTATTGGTGCTGTTCCAGAATTATTCAACTCCAAATTTGGAGTGGGGCTGAGTTGCAAAGTTGCTTAAAGGCACACAGAAACTGTGGGCAAGCTAAAGTGATATAGCATTTATTTATTTGTGAAATCCGTTGCAAGGGTACAAGCTGAGCCAAAAGTGTATATATATATTTAAAAAAAAGGCAAATGTGGTTTGGCAATTAAATCAGTGCAGGTGAGCTAGACTAGACTTGATCTAACAGTATGCTTGACTTCTAGGAATCTGTGTATGAGTAATGCTTTCATATGAGTAATTTCTTTCTACCCTGACACTAATACCCATGTGCGGTACTGACCCACTATGTCTATGCTCTTCTAGGGCAACTGTCATGCAGCGTTAACTTGGCACTAGTACATTTGTGAGTCAGATCAAGTTTTATATGAAGAAGAAATCTTTCGCTTGAGACCTGCAAATACATTTCTTTTAAGATACAGTACAATGTATCTTGGTATATAGTATTGCTTTATATTTTCCTTCCAAGGAGCCAAAGTGCTTTAGAGCAATAGTTTTCCAGGCATCTGAAAGCCTTAGAACGTTTTTAGGAGAAAGTCTGACTCATTGGTGGAGGCTCTGTCATGGTTTGGAGCTGCATTTCAGCCAGTGGTGTTGAAGATTCTGACAACACCGATGGAAATATGAAAACAGAAAAGCACCAGCTGTTTTTGATCAACCATCCAGTATCATCTGAAAAGCATCTGATTGGCAACAGCTTAGTTTTTCAGCACAACAATGACCCCAAACACACTGCCAGTGGAGTAAAAGCATACCTGGATAGAAAAACTGAATATTCTCAGTCATGAACTGGCCTCCCCAGGCTGGCCTCCCCACACTGCTTCGATAATGTACTTCCACATTATCGAAGCAGTGTGGGCTCATCTCGACAGAGAACAGAAGTCAGCCAACGTTCAAAGAAGAGCTTTGAATGTCCTTGAAGAGGATAACTATTCCTGGAGACTACTTAAGAAATTACACCCAAGCTTGCCTAAGAGAGCTCAGGCTGCGTTGAAAAATAAGCTGTCATAGCAAATATTGATTTCCAAGCTTATTAGAATTGCACAAACTCAGTTTTTTACCTTATATCCTGTATTTCCATACTTGTGCAAATATTTCAATAAAGCGCTGCATCTTTTTTCTATTTCGTAAAAAAATATAAAGAAATGAGGAGTGGGTCAGGAGTTTTGAACAGTACTGTAGTTATTCTACAAATGGCAGCTGCCAAACGATCTGCTTTTAATGAGTGGTGGAGTATATAAAAATGTTTTATGTTTCTAAACAGGATCAAAAGACTTTAGCTGGCTCAATGAGAATTCTTAATATCCACCAGAAACTGCAACACCTGCATCATATTTTAACTAAAATTATGATTATGCATATACAAGCTTTACTGAAGAACACATCAAAGGAAAGTTTTTTGTGAGAGACAGCCTACCTGCAATTTTTTCAGGACTTTCAGAGAATAGCAGCTCTACTTTTCCATCTTCTGGGAACCGGGCATCTGGAATGTTAAGGGAGAGATCAGAGAGCTGGACAGTTAACTTGGCATTCTGTGCATATTTCCATGTGCCCTTCACACCTGCAGAGCTGATATGGTTCCAGGGTTAGTTCAGGTAGATGGAGAGCAGACTGGCTGATAGATTTATCAGTTACTGATTAAGCTTGATAGTGGTGCTGCACTAAGACTGCACCTGGCAGTGTGTAGGCTGAGGTAGCAGGTCATAAATACCTTCTCTGGCACAGTCAAGGTCCGCCTTTGAGAAAGTGAGGGCGTGTCCACATATGAGGCCCGTGTGAAACTGGAGCCGGAAGACGACCTGACGACTAGCTGACCGGCTGTTTTTGTCATAACAAACCACCTACAAACAGACAGTGAGACGGTAATAAAAACAAATAAAAAATAAAACATGACTGTTCGTTTTTTTTGTAAAGACTTTTAAAAAGTTACATTTAAAATTTAGGCAGATTAAAACAAAGATAGATTTGGGTCTGGCATTAGACAGAATGGTCAGTTCTGTTTAACTTGTCCTGTTGGTGCTCAAGCAAAAAAATGTACACTCATGCATACATGCAGATGCACAAATAAACCATTAAAACCATATATATATACATATAACTGCAAGTGCAATATTCAAATAATGCAACACAGATGTGTCCTCCAATTACAGAAATGTTTATTATTATTAGTAGTAGTAGTAGTAATAGTGCCGGAGGGGTTAGACATGGGGCTAGATATTCAAAAATCAGTCCACAGGGGAGCATTCGATTCAGGTGAAAAGTTTTAATAAACTTTTCATTCATGAAAGTTCATATTTCTTGAAGAATGAAAAATTCAAAATCAACACATGTTCAAAAAATTGTTTACAAAATTAAACAATAGCTCCTTACTCTTGTGTAAACATCTGCTCATCAGTTAGCTGATAAAAATCAAAATATACAGAGTATCACAACTCACCATGATGTCCCCTTTGAGCAGCTGAGCGGGCTGAAGCACAATGTAGAGGCGATCTGTCTCAGCTGCATTAACATGGCTGAGATGAACATGAGATGCACATATTAGTACCTTATGCTTTATGTAAGCTCCACGGTTACTGTGTTTACTGTGTGTAGATTATGTATTTCTTACTAAATTGGAGACGTGCAAACAGCTTGTAGACTTTGGTAGACCCTCAAGAACAGGAAACATCCTGAGACAACATCAACAGAGATATTATAATTCAAGTTAAACAGGGTAGTTTAAGAAAACTTTGACTAAAGATAGACAGATAAAGCAAGTTCACAACAACAGTGACTCCAAGGCACTTTATATAGCAAGGTAAAGACTTAGACCGTCACTTTTCAAGCACTTCACAGTGGACAGCAGCAGTCTTTGGTGTACAGGCTGGGCACACAGCCTTACACTAGGAACACTCAGAGAACCCTAAGAATCCATTTACAGATTTTTTTTTTTTTTTTTCATTTTCTGTTACAATAACATGCAAGGCTCACCTTGGTTTTCACTACCTTGCTGAATTTTGAAATTGTGTCATGTTATGTGTAAAGATCTGATCGAGGTGTTGAGGATCTCTAGATTAAAACAATGGGTATCTTGCTAGGCTCATAAAGGCTCAAATCACATCTCTCCTTCCTCTACATTGCAAGGGAATGTCACAAACTGCAGTTGGTGAAATAACCACTTGAGGCTCGCTCCAAAACAAAAAATCCATAGATTTTCATGTCAAAATGGCTGAAATAAACAGACTGGTATAAAAAAAAGGTTTTGATTCCTATGACTACTTTTTCACTTTCAATGTTTATTTAGCTCACCTGTTTTAATTTTAATAAGCCATAAAGTTATGCACAAGTTTACCTTGTTGAGTTGTACATTCAGTTTTTTGGGGTGTGTCTTAAGTCTGTTTTTAATCAGCTCATATCTGCGTCCCATAATCTTATAGTGAACTACAAATGAGCTTTGCTATCCCAGCTATCCCAGGTTAAATATATGGTCACAACTAATTGAAAAAAAAAAAAAAAGAGAAAAAAATCAGGATTGCATGAGCTAAAATGCCAAACCTGTTTGTGCTGCTTACCTCCATCTGGTCTTAGTTTGGGGAGACTATAAAGAACAACACAGAGCAGGAAAGATGGAGAAGGAGACATCTTTAGTCTGCCTTTTAATATGCTGCCCAGCATCCATACATACCTGAAAAAGCAGAAAGAAAGTCTGTATCTATAACATTATTAGAAATGGAAGACAGTATAGTTAGATTTTCACTGAATTCCCTGGTTCCATTGGTTCTCAGTAGCTTTATTATGTTAACTGTTTCACAAAACGGTCAATCAGGTGATCAATGAGCATGCGATCTGAGGTCAATGGCAGATGTTTTGGTCACAGAGCAGAGGTTTAGAGTTGAACCACAGTTGAACTTTGACCTCCAGGAATCAGTCATGTAAATCTTTACCGTTTCTGTGAAGGGGTCATAAGAGCAGAGAGCGTGTCATTGTAGAACCTCCTCATGGCGAAATGGTCGAGGGAAAGGTCTGCACTGAGAGACAGACACATTTTTAGATAATGTTCTAGTGTTTCATGTTGATGTGTGTGTATATATATGTATAAGAGTGAGGTGTTCAAGTATGGAACACATGCACTGTCAACGTGTCTGAAGTTTCCTCTTTTTCTGCATTTTTTTTTTAGTGATTTGCCTCAAATTGAACTTTCCCAACATGCCATAATAAGATGTGGCAAAACAAGGACATCATTTTAATAGTTCAGCTGTGGACCATAAAATCACACATAAGCTATATGATGATGCTATGAAGGCTCTTGTGTTTGCTCAGAGTCGGTGTAAATGTATTCACTGGTGTCCAACAGAAACAGGATCCCTGCCCAAAAATCAAACATAATCACAGTTCAAAGTCTCTACTGTCAGCCGTGCTGCCCTTTGCCTGGTGGAGACACGCAGCAGATCAGCCACTATTCCCTCTGTCTATTGTTCAATCAGCACTCTTTGATCTGCAAACATGTCCAGCACTAAATGTCACTACTGGCGCAATACTTCACAGCTCCATTTCCTGCACTTTGATGTAATCAGAGATAACATTACCAACATGTGAAGTCCAGAGCCTGAAAGGTTTTTTGGACACAACAACATATGAAAATATTCTTTTTGCATCACTCCGAGAAGTCCATTTTATGAGAATTTAGGATGAATCCTTTGCAAAACTTCAATATCTGTATCAAAATGTAAGGTTATACTCCCAAGAAGAGAAGAGGCCTGTGTTTAGGCCTGATCCCAAATTTTAAAAGACGGTTTATTGATCCAGCTATCCGTGCATAGTTTCTTGATTTATTTCAGAAGCCAAACACCAAAATGAAACAAAAAAGTTTATACTAACACTGTTGCAGAAGGTCTCAAAAATGTTTTAGTCCTGCTTAGTTTCTCCCTTCTCTCTAGTTCATCCAAAAACCAACTTAAGGTTTGACCCTGGAGATGTGTAACACTTCTCTCATATAAAGCCTAGACCGGTGTTGGGCAACCAAGCCTCTGGAGAACTTCAGGACATGTTGAGGTTGTTTAGCCATTTAAATCAGCTGTGTTGGATCAAGGACACATCTAAAACCTGCAGGACACCGGCCCTCGAGGCCTGGAGTTGCCCACCCCTGGCCTATTATCTTACTGTAGGATGAACTCCTTTGAAAAACCTCGAAAACTGACAGCAGGCTACATTTTATAAACAAATATGGCCTGAACCCAGTATGATGACTAGGGTGATCTAGATCCCTTTATATTAACTCCACCCCAAGGACACTAGTGTAAGATGAGACCTAAGCCATGTGATATTGCTTTGTTTTACATAATGGCAGTGCAGTTATTTAGTCCCAATGCACAACCAATATCCAGCACAGCAGAAACTTTCCCTGCTGTTTAAAAATTCAGTGTTACCTGGCTGAGATGGAGGTGAAGTGAATGTAGGATGCCACCAAAACTCCAAGTCGACCTTTTCCTCCCTGTTAGGAACAGTCAAAGGATCAGGATAAATAAAATTTAGGTGCTTACGTACATCGCACAAATGCCTTTAGAGAACATGCCAGTGTCAGTGACTACAGTGATGTTTACCCTGCAGTGTAACACGAGGACATGCTTTAGATGGGCGTTCAGCCAGTTCTCTATTGCTGTGCACACACCGATGATCTGATCCAGGCTGGGAGCCAAGAGATCCACCCATCCTGTGTCCAAAACCTGACGGAAAAAGCCCCAGTTGCGCTATAGTACCTGCTTACAGTTTTACATTGTGACATTTAAACTGAGTGCATTAGAATTACCTTGTGGTTGAGTCTGCTCACAGTGTCATGCTTCCGGGAGAGGTTGATGAGCTGAAAAAAGGGTTGTTTGCATGAGATAAAATAAATCAATCACTTCTGCTGGTTGCATACAAGATTTTTCTGTGGTTTAACATTTATTAACTAACATTTAACCTTACAGTTACCTGAATGTTTGCATCTAGGTATGAGGAACATGATGATTAGGGAAGCAAGGTCAAGTAAGGAACTTTTATAATATTTATCCTAATATAGAGCTATATGTAACTTATAAAACATATCCAGTCATTCAAGGACAGAAAACAAAGACTTACAGAAAACAAAGACAAACATAAGACAAATTATACTACAATGAAAGGAAGAGTGTAATGAGAAAAATGATAAACTAAATAAAATGTTTTAAGTTTCTCATAGTATGCATTTGATTTGTGTTATGTGGTTGTTTTGATGCTTTCCATATTGTTTTGGAATAAAGAAATTAGTAAAACAACTGAATGTACGAACGGGAAGCGTCATAATTGTTTAAATTATATTTAATTTTTTATAAAAGCAGGCCACTGTCTCTCAAATCTCTGAATCAGTTTGGTTTGCTTTTCAATTACCTTTAAAAATAACATTTCTCTAGCTACCTTTATCTCATCTACTTGTCTCACCATGTAGTTTTGTCCATGCTTGGACTGCAGCATGGGAATAATCTCCCATAGGTTCTGCAGATAGATCTCCTCTGGACACCCGGGAGGGGAGTATATGGTAATGATACGTTCAGTGATGTAGGTCAGATCCATTCTATGTGCTTCCTCCATAGTTGGTTTCAGTCACACAGTTGCCTGCAAAGACCCAAGTAGTGATACAGAAGGTGAAAAAAAGAATAGCTGAAGAAAATTTAGAGAAGTGAGACTTGCTTGTGTCACATCGGCTGCACTTCTGCATTTCAGCTTACACAGCATGGGACTGAGTTCAAATGCGATCAGTCTTACAAAGCCTTTTACACGATGTGTTGCTAAAACAAAGCAAGGTCATGGACAACCAAAAGCTTAGTCACCGGAAGCCTTACTGAGCTTGCAACCACAGAAGAGTTAACAATGAGCCACAAACACCAAATCTTAACCTCATTACTCATCAGCACTAAACCTGAAAACACTGATTCTGACAAGACATGGAAAATGTGGCTGAGCTGTTTTCAGTCTCATGACTGGAACAGCTTGACAAAGGTCTTTTTTTAAGTTTTAAGCATTACTGGCCCTATATTTCGAAAAAAGAAAAGTCATATCAGCAGGAACCTTTTGACTAGCTATGCTACTTTGTTTTCTGTTCCGTTATTTAGCTGACAAAGTCAGTCATTTCACTCAGTTTCTCTTTAAAATAGGAACAAGTGGGTACTAAAAATGATAATTCTAGAAAGACAGTAGCACCTCTTAGAGTTTTTAAACATGTTGATATCCATTTCAAGTGTATAAATAAATGTTTTGAACCTGATGAGATTTACTACTAAAAATGCTTTTTGCTAACTAACACTTCACTATGTGGACAGCAACTAATATTCATACTATATTACACATGTAACATTAGTATAAAATGTCGAAGTAGCTTTCTGTCCTTAATAACATGCTTTAGACATTTACTTTTGACGCCATTTTTAGACCATATATAATGTTAACAACTCAGCAAGTCACAAATCAAAATTTTGTCACATTAATGCAAATATTGTAATAAGTTATAGAATTCTTCATCACTTAAAGTTATTGACAGTGATATAGTGGATAAGTGGATATAACCTGTAGTAACAAAAAGGCAGCTTCCATCTTCTACGACATCAGTAAATAATTTAAGTTTATGGGTTTTGCTGTTATTTTCAGGTCAAAGAGAGAACATTATGTCAATTTTCATGAATTTCCAAGAATTTCAGAGAAGAATCATCCTTGACATGCTCAACCAATGAATGTGCCGTTTCATAGTAAGAACTCAAAACAAAAATGTGCAAAAAATATATATAAAAACATGTTAAAAGCAATAGCAGAGAGGTATCGTTTGACTGTGTTTATATATGTTTATATATATATAATATTTTTATTGTCAGTTGTGAAAGTGTGAAAAGTTAAGCTGAAAAGCTGCACATACAAAATTATATTAAAATTAGAACAAAGAAATAAAAGGTCTACCCTTTAAAATCCATTGGATAGTCAAGTTACTTGAAAAAAGTAATCAGTAACTAATTACTGATTACTTCCCCAAAAAAGTAATCCCATTACTCTACTGATTACTTATTTTCAAAAGTAATTAATTACTTAGTTACTTAGTTACTTTTTAAAAACACGATTTACAACCTGAATAGGTGATAAAGCGATAGATCTTTCAGCCCAATTCTACTTTTTCTGCATAATCCATCATACAAAATGTAATCAAATGGAAAAGTCTCTTTTTTAACTTGTTTTATTCGTTTTATTCTTTTAACTTTATGCATCAAACAAAAATTAAACTATAAGCAACATTCTCTGACTTGAATAAATTAGTTTAACATTTAAACCTATTTTCTACACATTCCAGCACATAAAAAAAAAAAAAAATTGTGTTTACACTCAGTCTTTCAAATAGATGCAAGTAAAACACAGCAGAAAATAAATAAAGCCAAAGACTCAGCGGTCCTGTTGCTCTATTTTCACCTGTAAAGCAGGACTGTGGTAGGCGGAGGTTTACCCTGGTGCAGGTGTGCCGCGGTCAATGGAAGAATCCGCGAGTTTCTCTGTGAATTTCCCATTACGTGATAGGGCACTCAGTGCTTGCTCGGAAGTTTAGGGGTTTTTTTCGCTGTAAAAAGAAGTTTTCTTCCCACGCACAACGGACACTAATGTTTTTGTCCCTTTTTATGGAATCAAACTCAAAGTAAGGTCAGTACTTCCACGCTTTAAACGCTGCACGCTCATACTCTCTCCCGCACTCGATATGTGATCCATTGTTGATCTGCACACAGCTGTTGTCACTAACTGCGCACTCGCTTACGTCACTGTCGTGAGACATTCTCGCAAAAAAATCACGGTTTTAGTAACGCAGTGTTCCTAGGGGAAAGTAACGGTAATCTAATTACCGTTTTTGCAATAGTAATCCCTTACTTTACTCGTTACTTGAAAAAAGTAATCAGATTACAGTAACGCGTTACTGCCCATCTCTGATATCTAGAGGAGTGATACCCACACACAGTAGAAGAGAAATTAGTGTGACAAGAGCAGTGGTTGACCTGCTTTTATCTTGACCATGTGACCACAGCAAAGTAAACAGAGACAGGCATTTTCATTGAAACAACATACAGGAATAATCTACTGCAGCAGCAGCCTGCGTCATTAAAGGAACTACATTTTTTTTAATTTAGCTGCCAAAAATTAAGCTCTAAGTTATGTTGTGTGTCCAAGAACTGCGTAAAAAAAAAAGTCTTCAGGACGTTTTGGAGAATGATACAGTTTTTGGGTTTTTTTGTTATTATGTTGTCTCCAATTTTGAGTGTAGTAAGCAAAAAAGACTGGCAAAGGACCAGGATTTGTAAACCTCAAGCTGCTCAAGACTGAACCTGAGAATCTAGAGTTCTTCAACAATGAAAGAAATGAATATGCTAGGATAGCTGACAGCTTTACTGTAGCCTCTAAAGACTAAATGGCAGCAGAGAGATGCAAAATAAGTGCAAACAGACATGAACAAATTGCAAAGAGATGCAAAATGAGCTGACATTGATGCGAAATGACTCCAAAGAGACACAAAACCACTTAAGAGAAGCAATAGGCTGCTACAGCCTATCTCAGGTACCACAGGCCAACAGGTGGGGTACACCCTGGACAGACCACTAGCCTGTTACTGGGCCAACACCTAGAGACAGACGACTTTTTTTCTTCTTTCATTCACACCTGTGGGAAATTTAGAGTCACCAATTAATGTAACCACACTAACTCCATGTGTTTCTACTGCGGGTGGAAGCCGGAGTACCAAAAACTAAGGGGAGAGGACGCAAAAACATAAAGACAGACTAAGAACAACACAAAGACAAAAAAAGGACTAAAAAGAGATAGCTAATGCTTAAAATGAGATACAAATCAGATAGAGTTACAAAATTACTATAAATAGATAAAAAAAAATAAAAAACCTACTCAGCCATAAAGGTAACCAAGAATCATTAAACTACTGCAAACTACTACACACACCAAAAAGACTGCGGGGCAGGGGTGGAGGGGGGGCTTTTACACATCTGTGCTCAGGGACCCGTTGGCCTCAGAATGCACGCATACATATACAGCATGGTGGTTTAAATCTTAACTGTCTGTGAACTGGACTTGTTGCACTGCTGTTTTCGAGTGAGCCCTTTCTGACAGGGTTGGGTAAACACTCTTAATGACTGACTGCTCTCCAATGATGTATTTCTGGGCTGTTTTTCCAACGTTTTAAGACTGCTGCAATCTAAATTTGTCCGCGCTCCGCCTGTGGAAGCAAAACAAACGGAAGTGTGCGACTTAACCGCACACATGCATATACACATGTTGCCATAGGGAGCCCAAACTGGTCACATCCAATTACAGCCTCTCTTTCCCCTTTTAAAGGAAGGCATTTCAAAATGGATTAGCCATCTTTATTTCTCTATTTTTCTCCTCACAAGCGAAAGACTTCCCTCTTAAATGCAGAAGGAGCAGAGCCAGGGTTTGATTTGTTAACTCAGCCAAACGGGCTGTTTGAAATTGAAAGTGTTTTCACAAAATAACACAAGTGAAATTGACAGCGATGTCCCACCATGGTTGTGGTGGTCAGGATCTATTGTCCAATTCTGTGCTCTCCGTTAAAGTCTCCTTTGTCCTGAGCTTTAAGCTAATCTCCATTTAGTCCAACTGATCCCCACAAAGATTTTTTTTATTTTCTTACACATTCTCCCACCCCAACCCAGAGATACACTGAATTGAATCCTGCAGCAACATTTGTATCAAAATCATGTCACTTCACTCAAAGGAATTCTCAAAGCAAGTTGTTAGCAATGGAAATGAGTGGAATTATCACAGCCCCACTGGCAATGTAGGCAAGATTTTAAGACTTAATATAAGATTAAATGACTTAAGACGGACTAAAGCCCAGTGGAAACACGTCTCCTGGGATTCAGTGTCTTAATGTGTCAGTGGGTTAATCTTTGCATCTGCGTGGGAGTGGTAATCCTAGCCCCCCGTTTTGAATTTACCATCCATCACATGCTACCACTAAAGAGATTTGGACCAGCATCAGAGGCTACTGGATTTCAAGGAAAGCTTTCAAGCGGGAAAGCAGGATGTTGGCTAACACTGCCGCACACTTACTGTAACGTGTTAAGAGAGAACAGGAACAGGCTTACCTCGGCCTCTGGTGCTGCAAACAAGAAGTCAAATGTACAGCCTGATGAGTGAAAGTCTGTGTACATGTGTGTGTGTGTGCGTGTGAGAGAGAGACTTCACAGGAGGTGGGAGGAGGGAGGAACGGAGAGCAAGAGAGAGCGTGATAAACTGCACTGTTACAGCACTGCTTGCACTTTGCCCTCTGTTGGACTGCAGTGTGACTTCACTGTGTGTCCACCCCTGTTTGTGAAAAAGACAGCTGGAACAATCCAATCACAGTACTCTTAAAAAAACAGCCAGCAACACACATGGGAGCTGACAAAAATGTTTGTTCTAAGTTATCTCCACTCCAGGGTAACTCTATTCAAATCTACTGCATAATCTCCCAACATTTCAATGTTAACTATTCACATTTTTTTAAACTAGAGAGTGGAGAAACAGAGTCCTCTAAGATATGATTTACCTTGTAACGTCACTTCTTAAATTGTTGCTTGTATGGTTTATGTCTGCCAAGCCCTTTGAACCTTCATGTGTGATAATGGGTTATACAAATAAACTGAGTTAGGTTGATTTGACTTGTAAAACTCAATAGTTGGTGAAAAATGACTGTTTTGCATGCAGTTGAACAGTTGCAATGTTAAATCTAATGTATGCAAGACCCACCACTAGATAAATAGCACAATGTTTTAGCACTGATGTGGCTACTTCAGTGGATGCTTACATTTTACTGCAATAGCATTTTAAACACATATTTTTGGTGCTATTGGACACTAACAAATTTATTTCTATAGGCAGTTTCATACAGATTAAATGCATTTCATAGTGCTTTACCAGAGACTGATCACTGATCGTTATGGTAAATCGGGGTTAGGAGGACAATATGTATAATGAAAAAAACAGTACAACGACTATAACATAGTGTCGGCAATATCTCAATAATAACGTCCATTTTCCACTAGATGGCGCCAGATGACGGGTTATTGATTAATAAGACCCGTACGGCATTTAACACAAATATCATCGACAGAACAATTATAAATGTGTGTTGAAGAATTAAAGATCATTAATACCAGTAAAAAGATACTTTTACTGTTGAAAATTAACACGCCGGGTGTGTTAACACAAAATCAACTAATGTAGCTACAGTTTATGTTTCCTTCACTGGCTCCTACGAAGCGGATCGTAAAGTGAATTAGATGAAAACATTTCTGCAAATCATATAAGAACTGCAACTGGCAATCAATTCCCCTCTTTGTCCGTCTGCTGATTGTATTCTTTTGGATAGTCTTCAAAATATTGTCAGATCCTTTAATCCCTAGCTTGTTTTGTACAAAGCCTCAAACATATAATAGATTTACAAATATTTACTTCTAAAAATAATTTCATTTCCATATTGTATTAGACTAAAAAAAAAAAAACTACATAAAGCCAAGTAAATATTTCGTAATTTCGGGATTAAAGGTTTAGGGTGTGGTGTAGAGCTTTAACTGTCAGGCTTTTTTGTTCCTTAAAAGCCAGCGTTGGAGAAAATAGGATTTTCCCCGTTATTTTAACTACGTTGACTGATCGTGAAGCTTTTCGTACGTTCACTGGGAAAATTCCGAGCATTCTGGTAGCAAGCGAATGTGTCATAATTCATATCCGATGAGACCCCGCCCTGTCCACGGTGTGCCTCTGACCATTCGTGAGCAGTCTGTACAGTGGTGGTCGCGCCAGCTTCCATGGCGACCAGCTAGAAATGCGTTTTCTCATCTCCACCAGCCGGTAAGCTCCCGTTAGAGAGCTAACGGGCGTCCGATGTCATGGGAAGATGTAGCGTACTAATTCTTTAGAGCAATTGCGCTGTACATTAGTATGCTAAGCTAATGTTGAGCCGTTTACGTTTACCAGCCAGCAGTGACTAGGGCGAGCTAGCGGCTCTAAGCTAACTGCTAGCGTTTACCTGCGGGCTGCTGCTAACTACTCTACGCTGCTGTTGCAAGCTAACAGAATGGAAAGTGTGAAGGGAAACGAGTGTGGAGCGATTTCGTCTTCTTCGACACTGCAGGGGACACTTGATTCTAGCAGTGACAGTAACTCCGTGAAGCCAAGCGGATTATCGCCGCAGCACTCTGGAAAGAGACCATCTATCGGGGAGGATGACGGAGGAGGCGCAGAAGCGAAACTCTTCGGGAAGGGCTTGCGGCCACCTCCCTTCTCCAGATTGCGATAAGGAACGGGATTTATCAAAGCCAAGTTGCCAACGCTATCGGTGGAGCGGCCAAAAACGCAACCATGTCCGTTGTGAAAACGGCCAACATTTACAGTCTGACATCGGTGAACAGTTCCACCTCGGTAAACTCTATGCTGAGCAGGAGGCGGCACAGGCACAAGAGGAATCTGTCTCTGGGGGCTCCGCCGACCACCGGTTCGACCGGAGCGTCCTCTGCGGAGGCGGCCAGCCCAGCTCCCTCATCCTCGCCGCTGAGTACCCTCAGTCTTGATCGAAAAACCTTCCTCCGACAGAAGCAGTCGAAGCAGCTTCAGGCCTCTGATAAAACATGGGTGAGATCGGACCTCCGGCGGGGTTGCATTCACGTCCACGACTGGCTCACGCCCTCCTACCCGCGACCAGTGCTGTGTACAGTGGACACTACTTCTAAAGAGGTAGCCTGTAAGCTCGAAGGAAGTAAAGCTGGGGCTGTGTTGAGAATTAACTGCAAACCTACTGCTTTAAGTGACCTCATCGATCTTTGTAAAGATACTAATGGCCATGCTGATGACATGAAAAGTCTCAGTGACAGTGTGGATATTAAAAATCTCCAAAGTGAGGAGAATGAACTCACAAAAAATGTGGAACTGCCTTCTAACTTGCTACTTGATGACAAAACTGCTAGTAATTCTTCATCTGAGGTCTACCTGAATGACATTGGCGTGGATTTGAGTACTGGAGACTGTTATGGAGTCTACTCAGGCTGACATAGAGAGCAGCACCTGTGAGGACTTCAGTGCAGGGGGACCAAGAAGCATGGAGCACGGGGACTCACTCAGCGATGGGTTGGGTTTGGGCACCGACTCTTCTGTGCTGAGCCCAAACTGTGACAGCGCTCCAGAGGGACCTGACCCATTTGAGAGCTCCTCTGATGAAACAGACCTCATCTCTTCTCCCTCACATTCAGCTATCTCTCTCTCAGACATCCCCAAGACTTCAAACCAATCCGCAAGACCAAGTGTTGACACTGAAGCTGGGGCTGGTGACCACACAGATACACACATATTAATCAAACCTCCTTCTAAATGCTCCAGCAGCTCACAGGCTCGCCCTCTGACCAGCCAAGCTTCTGTCCAGCCTGAACAAGAGGTCCCTGGGGGGAGCAGAGGATGGCTTGAGCCCATCAATATAAGCCCAATGCCGGCCCTCTACATCCAGCTGCACGGTGGAGCTGTGAGGCGGCTTGGGGATGATGAAAGACCTCTGCAGATCTTAAATGAGTACCTCACTAATCTGGGGTTTGAAGATCCATGGCGAGTGCAGGAGGAGGGCATGAATCCTGAAATTGGCTGCCTGATCCGCTTCTACTTTGGTGAGCACTTTATTTTTAGTGAGAAGGAAAGGCATCTTCTCTCAGTAAAGACAACAGTTGTCCCAATTCTTATTAAAACATCCTGCAGTGTTAGATGTAAGAGCACCACAAACTAATGCAAGCCACTTTAGTTGTGCTTGGCTTGTCTCTACACAGTCATTGTTCTTCTGTTCTCACCATACCATGAGTGCTGTCATTATGTTTGGTCATTCAGACCGTTAAACAAGTGGATTCAATTGTCCCAGCAGCACAATAAGCTGTGTTGTGCGTGTAAACTGGGTAAGGCAGGGAGACACATCTGGAGGTAACAGGTGTACTCTGTCAGCAAAGACCAAATCCTGATGCATTATAGAATCAGTTTGTCTTCTTCCCTCTTCCTCTTGTTGTTGTTGTTGTTATTGATAAAAGATCCTGTTTTGTCCACTGTCATGGTAAGAGGATGGAAAAACAGGGACTCTTATGGGATTAGCATTGCTGGATATTGTTTTTTGACCTCATTTTTGACCTCATCAGCAAAGGCTGCAAAATAAGAGTCAGGAGGAAATGATTGGACTTTGATATGTGCTAAAATTCCTTATATTTTAGCCCCCCCCTCCCAAAAAAGAATAAATAATTAAATAGACCATTACACATACCATTGCAACCCTCATAGACACACTCGTGACATGCTACAAAACTGGTTTCTCTGCACTCTGAAAATGCAGCTGGACAGATTCCCCTGCCCGTCATTCTCCTTTTATGTCTCACAGTAGTAACATAACACTAAATAGAGTTGTGCAGCTGACAGTGAGGGCCCTTCTATTAATTCAGGAGAGGACATTTTTGCTCTACGTTTTTTTTTTTTTTTTGTTTTGTTGTCCCGTATGTGTTTGCACAGCACGAGTTGGTTAATTCTGATGTCCCGAGCTGAGCCAAAGAAGTTTGACTCATCTGAAATCCCAGCAGCCAAATGCACATTGACACGTTGTGCTTACGCTAAGAGAAAAGTGACCTTAGTGGAACTCAAATTTCACCTCCTCAGTGTTTCGGCTACCTCTGAGACAGTTGCAGCTGCAGGCTCCTCTTCAGCCTCAAACTGCAGCATCCAGAGGTCGCAGCTTTACTCTCCCAGACTTTACAGCCTTTTTTTTGAGTCTGAATGTCTGAGTGGCATTTCCAACTTGAAACTACAACTCTTATCCAGATTTGGCTAAAATTCAGCAACTTGACACGAGAGGTGGCTCAGGATGTCAGATGCTTTTTTTTTTTTGGACACAAGCAAGAAAAAGTTGAGGTCTAGCATCAGTAGGGTGTGGCTGTTGCCTGCTTCATGAGAGACAGGATGTTCCCCATTCAGAGAACTAGACGGACGGAAAGGGCATGTATGTGTGTGTGTATTAACAACCAACATCTTACCTCCTCCGCCTAGGAAAGGGTGGACACACACAATGCACATTCCTCAATGTTGTTTAGTGTAAACTGGGCTCTGTTCATTGTGTTCATGTTTATGTTAATTATATATTATTTTTTGGACTAGATACTGATCAATCTACCAATAATGACAACAATTTTACCAACCAATCATAAGGTTTGTTAGTTTAAACCCAACAGTTCACACAGATCTTTTTCTTCTAAAGCTGCAGGCTAATGAAATGAACTATAGTAACTCTTGGCTGTCTTCTTTTCAACATTCTGTTTCACTTTCAGAGAAACTCTTCTCCTTTATTAGGTTCTAGCTTATCTACATTTCAGTGCACCATTGGTGTCTGCAGAGTCAGACCTCACTGTTTCTGTTTGTAATGAGGAAATGCGCAGAATTTAGAAAAGGGGAAAAGGACATGTTAGTAGATCTTAATTATATGTCAGTCTCCTAAATGATTTCAAACACAAGTAATGTTGAATGATATGTTAAAATATTAGCTATTTTAAATTTATTTTTTATTTTTTTTATTTTTTTTAAATATTCAAGACATGCTGCCTCCACCTTCTCTGGGATTTGCTCCTGTTTCATCTGATATTTAGCAGAAAACTGAAATGTTTGGTGTGTAAAGCAGCAAATTAAGTATATAATCTTTTTCCATTGAAAGCATAACGTATTTTACAATATATAATAAGAACATATGTTATAATATTAATATATAATGTTTTGCAGATGGCAAATGAATTGAGTTTCCTCAGATTAGGTGTGTTGCCATGGCCAGCTTTGCATTTTGCACTACAAATGTCTGCGTCAGGTTTTGAAAAGTGTAATAACACCTGAGGTGGCGTTCAGCTTGCCATTATTGCACTGTGTTTTTGTTTGATTTCGCCACACTTCAGAAGTGACATCATGGTGTCATTCTCCATCAGATGGTACTGGTACTAAAATTTTGCTGCTAATTAGGGTAGAGACGTAATTCAGTTGGTACCGTTAAAAAGTATAGAGTTTGGTAACCAACTGATGATGGATGATAAAATTTGATTTGAAAAAACTGATTGCTCCATCAGTTTAAATTGCAGATGATACAGTGACGGTGAAGTTCTGGACAACTTTTTCAGGGTTGTTGTTGTTGTTATTTCTCTTTTTGTGAGATTCTGGTTTTAGCTTTCCAGGTGTGCTGATTTTCCTCCCCTTTTTTTGGTATACTGTAGGGGGTCGGCAACCCTAGGCACGCGCGCCACAGTTGGCACACGAAGGGTTAACTGATGGCACGACCATAGCTGGACTGGCCATCGGGCATACCGGGCATTTGCTCGGTGGGCCGATGATTTTATTATTTTTTTTTTGGTAACGGTATAAACAATGAAACGTGGTGGATTGGTGTGTAAAAATAACTCAGTTGTTTGGTGGTGGCTATCGCGGAGCTTCCACAGATTCAGTAACATTAGTAAGTGGTGGAGGCCAGCAGGTGGATGAAGGAGAGGGGAGGCAGGAGGAGGAGAGACCCGAGGCAGCCGCCGGTCCGAGTGTCAGGTGAACTGAACTTCAGGTAAGAAGTTGTGACCTGCAGTCTATCTGGGTCAGATATAAACCAAGTTTAGGTGGAGTTTATTTTGTTGTGCTGACTTTTTACAGTCAGTTACAATAACTCATACTGCGTACTAGCTAGCACGACAGAGTTTCTATACAGCTGGGTCGGTGCTATGATGTTACTGATAGTGAACTTTATTTTATTCAGAAGGTTAGTTAGTAGAGTTGCCAACCGTCCCGTAAAAAGACGGAATCGTCCCGCATTCAGAGAAATTATTACGTGTTTCGTGATGATCTGAGAAGGGTTTGTCTAGGATGGAAAAAGACACAAAGGTGGATTTATTCTGTCGTTACGCTGCACAGCTGCCTCTTCTTCTTTCATTCTCTCCCCCTCTCTCTGCTGTTGCTACTTTAATCATGAAACTGATCAATGATCAGCTGATCGGCTTTTCTCTCCTGTTTGTTTATCGCCCACTTTGCGCCAGAAAGAAGAAACTGCCGGATGTCGCGCTAAACAGCAGCACGTTTAAGCTTGATCAGCTGTTGTTAGAATTTATTTAATATTAATTTCTAGTATCAGCTGATTTTTGCTGGAGCCACAGCTGTAAAGCTGCTGGTCATGATATCGGTTTGTATATCTGGTGAGAGGGAAACATGAAGATGAAACCAGGAGATGTCCTTACTGAATCATCAGAGCAGAACAGGTGATGGAGAAACAGGTTTAGGTGACATGAATGAGTTGAACGGAAGCTATGAACTGTTTCTGAGAGACAAATAACACCAGGATCCTTTTCTAAGTAGCTGACAGCTGGTAACTGTGCAGGGGCGGGTCTAGCAAAGTTTTGCCAGGGGACAAGGTTGGGCATTAACAGGGAAAGGGGGGCACAAAGAAATACTTTCTTATTCTCATTTAAAATGTCTGATAAATAATTATCTGAAGCTTACAACCAAAGTTTTTATCTGACGTAAAATGTATAGAAATCATACATATACCAACAAGATTGTACATCACTGTCACAACAGCATTTGTTTTCATTCAAAGGCTTTATGGCTTTAATACCTGGTGGGCCGGTCTTTAGTCAAGCCGGGCTGTTTTTTTTTGGGTTTTTTTGTCCAGTCCAGCCCTGGGCACAACACGCAGTGAATTAATCTGAGAAGGTGCATCAAAAAATAAATGGCCGGGCCAGCGGTGCACATCGCAAATCAGCTCGCATAGACACATTAGTTGTGCCTCTTCTTAATGACGGTATTAGCTAACAACCCAAACTACCAGATTCAACTTGTAATTGGCTAAAAATAACTTAGCCTACTGGTGAGAGGGACGTTGTTTAGCTTTCCACATTCCAACACTTCAAAAGCTTCAGGAGCTTTCTGCTCAGCACAGCATCAGCACCACGGAAAGACACGGATACATCTGTAAACTCGAGACACAATGCATTTTTGGGACTTTCAGGTGTGTGGACCAATGTTTGATTTTCTGAACAAACCAGAAATCTTTAATGAGCAGCTGGATTTGTCTCGCATTAACTGGCTGAGTTAATGCCAGTTAATGCGACATCGAAGCAGCTGGAATCCACAGCTGTGCGTGTTCATGGAGCTTGCATTTTCACCTGCTGAACATCACTTCATGACAAGTTTGACCTTCTTCAGAACATTGCAGAGGCGTTATTGACGGTATTTGGCTCTACATATCTGTGAGCAGATTTTCTCTCACATGAGTGTCCTCAGGTAGCCGTCTGGATGCTGGACACTTGGAGACCTGTGTCTCTGAGTGGGAGACCAGAGATCACATAACATGTGTGTCTCTGTATTAACAGACATGTCATATTGGCTTAGTTTATTTTTCTTATCATTGTTATGAGGAGACCATAAATAGCATTTGTATTTTCTGTTGTACAGTTCATTTGCTGTTATGGAGTTCTTGTTATGGGTAAAAGGTGTCTTTTTTGTTTCAAAATAGCTGATAACTATTCACTGATAGCTGCCAACATCTGCGAACAAATATAATTCTATAAAGTGGTTCTATATAGTGTGTAACTGTTCATATAGCGCGTTATTAAATTTATTGCTAATGCAATCATATGGCACACTGACTTCTGAGGAAATTTTAAATGGCACTTGCCATCAGAAAGGTTGCCTAACCCTGCTGTAATAGATACAAACCTCAGTGTTAGTGCTGATCATGGAAAGCATACAATTGGAAGATATTGCACTGATATAGGATTTTTAAAATTGATGCCAGTGTTTGGTGATTTAAAAATCCAATATGAATATTGAGGTCTAAAGATGTAAATGATTTTCAAATGATTTGATAAAGAATATAATCTCCAGCAAGGGCAGGAGTCAGTGAGTAATTCATAAGATATATTTTACATGATGATACAGTGATTCTATGATATGTTAGAACACAATAAATCATGATGTGCGTGAAGCTGAATTGGAAAAAGTAGCCCAAATGTTTAGTTTGCATTCTTGAATTAAGAGTCTAAAATAGGTTTAACAAAAAAATAAAAGATTCAGTTTAAGACTCTATATCTGACAGATTTAAATCCTTTGCACTTTACAGATTTCATTCAGTACCATTAAAGCACTGAGGTTCACTGAAGCATTACTGATGAGTCAGCTAGGGCCGGTGAAACCTAGGTGATGTTGTGTGTAAGTCACTGGAGGAGGCAGTAGGGAGGATGTAGGTGCTGGCATTGTAGGACGTTACATAACAAGGTAATCTGATTTCAGGCCTCTCAGTGGCTCAGACTCTTCATGTGTCTCCCTTTTTCTTATTCACTGGTAAGAGCATATAAAGTAACTTTGAGTTTCCAAGAATTTAAAAACCCTGGACAATGTAGTCAGTGCTTTAAAAGACCTAGAATGTATTCTGGCTTATACTGGCAAAAGTCAGCTCCAATTCATTACTGAAGCTAATTTGTGTCAGCAAAGGGTTAATGTAACAAATGATGACTGAGTGACTGCTCTCCGCCAGCCCACAGGCTATTGAGCTACAGTTCTCTTACATAACCACGCAGCTCTCACTTTGTGAAAGAGAAGACCATTGAGAGAGAGTTGATTCACAAAATCCCATAGAGCAAACAACAACAAAAAATACAGTAACCTCTATAATGCTGTTATGATTTCTGTCATACTGTATTCTTTCCCTCCGCAGGTAAACCTCGTAGTGTGGGAGGTTCTGAGCGCGTGCAGCTGTCCGGGGTGTTTAACGTGCGGAAAGGGAAGCTGGCACTGCCCGTGAACCGCTGGTCAAAACGTCAGGTCACTCTGAGTGGAACCTGCCTCATTGTCTCGTCTGTGAAGCATGCCCACACTGGCAAGATGCACATCCTCCCTCTCATCGGAGGAAAGGTACTTTGTGAGACGTTTCATGTCTTTGACACACAACAAGCAAGTACTGTGGCTGGGTATCTGTTTATCAGGGACAAAAATACTCTGCGGTTTAGACCAGAGGTCTTTTTGTTCCTGCTGCATCAGGATCTTCTTTCCTAGGTCTTCGTTCTAGCTTAACTGCAAGCCTTTGTTGAGATTTGGATAATATTGACCTAATGAATCATTCAAGCTTAAAAAGTGTTTTCTACACATAATAGACAACTTGCCAAAGAAACAAGTTTATATTGCATCTTTAGGCATTAGTACTTGTTGCAAAAACACATCATTGGTTCCCATGTCTTCAATTGAATCTACAAAAAAATAAATCCCATAGGTGTGACAAGTGTAAAAGGGTATTTTTTTCATCAGTAAGGTGATTCCTTAGTCTCAGTGGAAGAGTGGCTGTTAAGAAGGTATTTTAATGATGGAAACAGGGAGAAAATATCCTAAAAAATATAGACGGGAAATCGGTGGCAACAAGGTATGGAGTGACGCATCCATATTTGAGATTTTTGGTTTAAATTGGAGTTCAGGAGAGAGGTACAGTTACAGCCATATGTAAAACATGGTGGAGGCTCTGTAATGGTTTAGGGCTGCATTTCATTTGAATGATGAGAATGTCATTGGAAAGATAGATACTCAATAAATGTAATTTTTAATGCAGGTGGAGGAAGTGAGAAGACACAGCCACTGTCTGGCTTTCAGCTCAGCTGGTCCCCAGAGTCAGACCTACTACATCAGCTATGACTCCTACACAGAGAACCTCCGCTGGCAGAGGACAGCCTCAAAGGTACAAAGTGCAATTGTAGTCAGAGGCACATCTGAACATTTAAACAATTTGCTGTCATCATTGCTTCTGTCTGTACTGGTTACTAGCAGTAACTTGCTATGTGCTTTGTATGCAAGTGTAAATCTAAAGCTTCTCAAGTGCAGAATTGCCTTTTTGTGTTAGTATCTCTTCTGCTAAAGAATAATACTGGATATTGAGTTTCAAACTTATGGATGTGTACTCTGTCCACATTTCTAAAGAAAATACATCATTATCTGTGTGAATTTAAGGTTTGAATTTAGGATTAAAACAGTATGAAACTATGGATTTATGTGACTAGTAGACTATGTTTAAGCATTGCAGCTCATGCTTGTTGGTTCCAGAAATATTCTATAATTCCAATTTCATTAATATATAGTGGCAGAATCTGGTTTAGAGATGTTACAGGGTTAGGGTTAGCAGAGTGTTTCTGTGGGTCATACGGACCTATTTACACTTACATACCACCAAACAGTGATCACCATCTTGAGCAACACGTGTCTCAGTTACATGCTCAAAGGACAGTTAAGCACGTGAATGAGAGGAGTCAAAGATGAATCTATGAACTCATTTGACAAATATGAGCATTAGCCTCATAGTTGACATACTTGTTGAGTGTTGTGTAAACAGGAAAAATAATTCCAGTAACACAAAACCGGTTTTGGTGTTGTACGAGCACCTTGCTTTCGTTTTTGAAAGGCTTTTGAATGTTTCCTTTAAATGGGACCGATTCTGCTTTTCATTATTTCCTGTCACACCATTGTTACTGTTACAATATCAGAATTTATTTAATGAGTTTAGTGTGTGTACGAGTAATCCATGTGATCTAATAATAATAATAATAATAATAATAATAATAATAATAATAATAATAATTTTGTTTATAAAGCGCTTTCAAACAAAGTGCTGTACAGCTATTTGGAAATGAAGACATAAATAAATAAAAGTGATACGTACAAGTTAAAAACACAATAACAAGTTCAAAACATAATAAAAGTTAAAAGCAATAAAAATTAAAAAAAACAAATGGCATAGAATCAAGACATGCAGGATACGGTAAACAAGTGGGTCTTCAACTTAGCTTTAAAAACCTCCACAGAGCATGCCTGCCTAATATCTTGAGGGAGGTTGTTCCACAAAAATGGGGCACGAAAAGAAAAAGCACGCTCCCCAGTAGTCTTTTTTTTTCTGGCTCTAGGAACTTTTAAAAGGCCAGAATCCTGGAATGGGAAAGCACGGGATGGAACATAAAGGTGCAAAAGATCAGAGAGGTATGAAGGTGCCAAACCATTTAAAGCCTTGTAGGTGAGCAGCAGGACCTTATAATCTGCTCGAACCTGACAAGGTAGCCAATGAAAGGATTTCATTACAGGGTGCTCAAATTTTCCATTTTTAGTTAAAATGCGAGCAGCTGCATTTTGCACCATCTGTAAACCTAAATACTCACACAGTTTCATACCATTTTGTTTTTGTTGTTGTTTTTTTCTTTAGTAAATATTCATTAAATATTCAGTAAATATTCCTAATATGGTCATCTCAGGCACAAAGATGGTTGTAAGCACAGCAGCCCCACTCACTATTCAAACTTTCTGTTTATGAGGGGTAGCCAATGGGAAGAAACTTAGCTGAAAAGCAGAGGAGCTAAAAGCGTGTGTTGAAAACAGAGGATTAAGGGCAGCACCAAGACCTATTATAATGAAAATAAGGATCATTGAAGACTTTGAGTGTCAAAGAATAAAAATTAGTCTGAAATGAACTTAATGGATCCCGATTATGGCTAGTCTCTCTCTCTCTCTCTCTCTCTCTCTCTCTCTCCCCCTCTCTCTCAGATCGCCTCTCAGAGGGTGAACTCGGTGGACCTGTCATGCTGCAGCCTGGAGGAGCTGCCTGCTCAGCTGTTTTACAGCCAGGACCTTACCCACCTCAACCTCAAAAACAACTTCATGTCCCCTCACAAAGGTGTTCCAGCACTCACCAGGTCAGTTTCTCACATCAGCTCTCCTGCACACACCGATTCTCAGAGTACGTCTCTCCCTGTGCGTTTAATGATATGGCACGGGGAGGATCTGGTAGTAAACATTTTGTGTAGTTACCTCTTTTTGTGTGTGTGTGTGTGTGTGTGTGTGTGTGTGTGTGTGTGTGTGTGTGTGTGTGTGTGGTTTCGTGCATGGTTATCCATGGGTGGTGGAAGCATGATGGTTTTTGGGTGTGTGTGAGTGATTAAAAGAGAGCTGCAGCAGTGATGAGAGATTTGACGTCAGCTGTCTGGCCTCTCGGGTAGAGGGCTTCTCTGTGTTTTCCAGGTCAGATTAGGCGACGTCAGCTGCTGATGTCACGGTTTTATGAGGTTTAGCAGTCTTTCTCTGACTTTCTTTTATCTCTGGCTTCTTTTTTCCACACTACCTTCATAACAAAATATTAAGTATAATGTCTTGCAAAATTGTCTTGCACAGTTTTCCTGGTGTACAAACAAGCTTTTACAAAAGCTTGATTATGAGGTCTTGAAACCCGTTTAGTATCACGGAGGAAAAACTTTCCAGGTCTTGAATATGAATTACATTTACTTCTTAATTACTTTTCAATTGGTTCATCATGGAAGTTTTCATCAGTTTCTCTTATTTATTTCTCGCTTCTGCTATCATGTACAGCAGAAGTGGGAAAGTGAGGTTTGGTGCTTTCATGAATCACAGAGAAAGCACCAAACTTTAAAGTTTGTTTACACAGTGAGATGCAAGATCTAACATATCAGCTGAACAGATAAAACACTATTAACTCGCACTGTAAACTCATCAGGAAAACACTAATAAAATTTGCCTCGCTCTTTAGTCCCTTGCTTTATTCCGTTATAGTTTTTTTGGAGGCTGTTTTTATTTTGAATTTTTAAAAATAAAAAACGAAAAGCAGGTTTTGTTTTTATAACGTCAATTAAAAAAGAAACTCACTGACTAAAACTCAGAATAAGGTAATTGTATAATGCTTTACTCTCAGCAGGGAATCAAAAAGTTGTTTTCCCCAACTGTACTTTGCCATGGTAGTGTGCTGCTCCTGAGCTTGCTCTGTTTAAATAATGGATTGATCCATATAACACCACAAACTGACTGATTATCTGGAAATGCCCTTTCATTATTTCTAGAAAATCACTTAGACCTTATTGTGCAGATAAAAGCATTCCTAGTTTTTAGAGATGTTCTCACTTTACGCTGAGCATCAAAGAGACGTGTTCTCAGCAACTGAGACTTGGTCCTTGTGTCATTTTGTTATCTTGGCAGCAATTTTAAAGACATTTGACCATTCTGTAAGCTTTGATTTGCGACGTAGAGCACGAAAACTTTTCACTTTGGATAAAAATGACAACGACAGGGGTTGCACATTGTTTTTGACATGTGCGTCTTTTCAGAATTGACAGTAGTGCAGGTGTAGTCTAAAAAAGTGTTTAGTAATAGTTTTGTGCTAATGAGGACATCAGTATGAGACAGTACAATCTCTATTTTCTTAAGTTTTGGTACAAAATTTGCATAGATAAGTAAAAATGCCCTGATCCTCAAATATAGCTTACACTTCTAGCATAAACTGTCTGCAGATTGTCTTGTAAAGTGACCAGCGTTACGTTTTATGGTAAAGTGGGTAAGTAAAGTGACCAGCACTGACAAACCTATTATGTACAGTCAGAGATTAGCAGCATTCATCTGAACAGCCTCGTTTTCCTTTCTGTCTGCCTTTATTTTGGCTTCTTGCATCCATGCCTGTCAAGGCAACATGACATCAAAACCTGAAATTTGCCTGATGGCAATCTCTACACGTCATTGTTTTGGCACAAGCATATGCATATCATGCAGTGTTTTAAGGACTGTATCCTTGCTGTGGTGGGCGGGTGAGTCTAACTAAGAAGAATGTGGGCCTGGATCAGCCTTTCACTCTGATTGCTCTGTGAACTGGATTAGGAGGAGAAGAGCGCAATGAATATAAACAATATACACAAGCTTCTTACCTGAAGCACAGGCTGCATTGTTCTGTTGAAAACTTGATACTTTGTGTCCTTGAACCTTTGTATTAGCTTCTTCTGTGCTGATTTTACTTTTTTAATCTGGCAGGTGTTATGTAAGTAATAGTTGTTCACTGTGTGTGTTTTTTGTGTTTTAAAGAAGGCCAGAGTCTTATTATAGCACAGAGATGAATATCTTTGTCTCTCTTTGTCTGGCCCTGTTCCTCTTGCCCTTCCCTCCTCTCTCACACACTCTTGCTGAATACTTCTCTCTTTCTCTCCCCTTTTCTTTAGGTTTTGTAAACTGAGAAGCCTTAGTCTGTCAAATAACGCTCTGTCTGAGTTTCCTCTGGCCCTGTGTGACATCACCTCCCTCACGGAGCTAAACCTGTCTGGAAATCGTCTCTCCTCCGTGCCTGCAGAAGTAGGAACAATGCACAAGTAAGTAAATGACGATCCAAGGTTTGCAGTTTCATAAGAATGAAGCCTAAAATGGGATGTGTCCTCACTGACCTGCATTTTGCTGACAGAGACATCAGTTTGGAGTTGTTGTTGTTAGTACCATTACGGTACATCAGCGTTGATTAATCCATCTCTCTATTGAGCGAACAGCTGGCTGTGCACCAGACTTCTGTCGTAGAAATCTAGAGGTGTTGTCCAAGTGCCCATAGTACACAGTGACACTAACAGTGTCTCTGTGTGATGTGGGAGCTTGGAGTTTCTGCGCATATGCTGGCTTTTTTTTTTTTCCTTTTGAAATTTTCTAGGAATTTCAAAAGGCAAAACACAATTTTTATGTCTAACTTGGAATCGGGGCGTTTATTTGGAAACAGTATTTTACTTTTAATGTAAAATACTCAGCTATGTTCCATAACTGAATATAAAGTAATATTTAAAAGTTCCAAATTAAGCTTGTTTATACTTACAGACAAGTCAGTACAAAAATGTCAGAGTCCTGTTTAGTGTCTGAAGTCTTTTCTTAACACTATATTTGCATAACATGTTTTTTACACACAGTATCTGTATTACAGTTTTTCTCAAATGTTAAAACACAAAAGCCAGTCCTGTAACCCAAATGACCAGTAGTCTAAACACATTTACTAAATGTAGCCACCATATTCCAGTACCATAAACACATGTCACATGAAGACACAATTCACAAAACACAACCCTCTGTACTCATAAATCTAAACACATTTTTCCTTGCTAAAACACATGTTGCAAAACAACTCTGCTCATATTCTCAAATGAAAGCCCATGTGATGCAAAATGCTTGCCACAGTCACCAATCTTTGAACACAGGGAACACACCTGGCGTCATTCACTACACACAATGACTCAAAATTGAAGACACTTGTTGCTAATGCTGTACCCACATGTAAAAGCAAGTTCAGAGTGCACAGTATGCTGAAGAGTCCAAACAAACACAATGGATGAAGGCAGAGTCAGGGGAAGAGGAATTTGATGCAGAGGAGGGAGAAGAGCTGGCCCTGGAAGAAGAGGAGCAGGCCAATGAGGAAGAGGATTTCAAATGAGAGGAGGAAGAGGAGCGACCAACGAGGAAGAGGAGAAGGCCAACATGGGAGAGGAGAAGGTCCAGGAGGGAGAGCAAGACCACCTCGCACCATCATTACGGACGAGATGCGAGCAACAGCTCAGCGACATGATGCCGCACAGTGATTGTGGTGTGTGTGTGGTGTGAATAACGTAAATAAAAAAACTTCACACCCTGTTCATGTTTTCAAGATTACTGTTGTGTGCAATAGATTCTGTTTTTGCATTGAGTTGTGTTACAGTAGTGTACGTACATGCAGGATTTTCTATAGATTTATACTACTCATATGAAACTCACAAATCTAAATGCCTAATCCTCTGCAGAGATCTACGACGATCCGTTACTGTATAGTTTCTAAAATATGCATTGGCAGTTATGAAACAAAGAACCTTCTCACAAATTGAGCATTGTGTTTTCAATTGTTTTGCTGTAGTGTGTAATGCTGTGTATAGTGTTTACAGTTTTGACAGCTTCGAGCTGCTCTATTGGTGTGGGAGTTTGAGTTTTGCAGTGGGAAGGTGTGGTTGTGTTTATGTAGCTTTAGAGAAGGGTGTTGTGTTTGGACATTGGGGGACCTGGTGGTAACGTTTGTGACATGTGTTTTAGCATTTGAGAAAAACTGTAATTACGACTAAATGCCCTTCCCTCTGTTTGGCTCTGGCCAGCCTGCAGACTCTTCTCCTGGACGGTAACCTTCTGAGTTCACTGCCTGTGGAGCTGGGCTCTCTGGAGGGCTTGACCTACCTCGGCTTATCCTTCAATTGTTTCAGCTGTGTGCCCCCTGTCCTAGAGAAACTTGGAGGGATGGAGAGACTCTGTCTGGCAGGGAACAAGCTCTCTGTCCTGGACTTGGCTGGCCTGCAGTGGCTGTCTGCTCGCTACATAGATCTCAGGTAAAAATGTCCGCGCAGTAGCTTACATTTTTAGAATTGCCAATGACAAATACTGCAGTTCTGCATGACTCCCCTTTCATGTTTGGTGGTCTTTGAAATGGCAACAAAGGTTTAATTTAGCCTTTTGAAGTACAAAATAAAGACGGAGACGGTGAAGGAAGGGAACCTGTCGGTTAATTATTTTGGTCAGTCGTACTACGAATGCCTAACAACTTCTTCTCAGGTTCTGAAATGTGAAACGGGTCAGAGGTTAAAGTGTTTGCTTCTTCTGGTCCTTTCTTCCCTCTTCCTTTACTTCCCCCTTCTCTGTTCCTCTCTGTGCTGTATGCCTCGAACAGGCTGAACCAGCTTCAGAAGGCGACAGTGGCAGATGTGGAGCAGCTGGCCCACATTGTTCATCTGGACCTGAGGGATACAGGTCTAGACGAGCTGGATGTCAGCTCTCTCTGCAAGCTGGAGCTCCTCCGCTGTGACAGAAACACTCTTGCCCTCCTCAGAGTCTGTGGCCACGCCCTCAAGAGCCTGCATGCTGCACACAACAGTACGACCACTTAATTTTTTCTAGAGAGATATTAAATCCAGAAAGACGTTCGTGCCATAAAGAGTTGTGTTATGTTTTTAGAGCTGAAGCAGCTGGAGGTGCATCCTGTTCCAGAGAATCTGACTGTGCTGGATTTATCCTGGTATAAAAACTAAGAATACTTCACTGTCCTATTTACAATCTAGAAGAACAGAACATGTGCTTGTTGTAAGCTGAGTGCTGACTCGGTTTGTTTTCCTAAAGGAACAAGCTGGGATGTGTCCCCGACTGGGTGTGGGAGAGCAGCAGACTGGAAGTGCTGGACATCAGCCATAACTGTGTCACTGAGCTGCCTGTACGGTGAGCATCGCACAGACACATGATTCTTATGCTTTTCATGAAAGAACAGGTGGGGAAATGACAAAAATCAAAGTGAGGGAAAGCAGCTTGGACGTAACAGCTGATAATAATGCATCATTGGAACTTACTTGATCTTCAATGTGCCTGTGGTAAGGTTCTTAAAATATATTAAATTACATTTAAAAAGACTTAAGAACCAAGCTTGCAAAAATTAAACTAAACTGAAGAAAGTTATTACTGAAAATAAAAACTAATGAAAAAATACAAAACTACATCTCTTTCAGGCAGTTCTTTTTTTCAAATCGTGAAACTGTATGATATTGATTGATTAATTGTATGAGGGATATCACCTAACATTTTTAGCTACAATTTAAACGTGCCCCTTAAATGTATCACATACAATAATCATAAAGTTACTGTTTAGAAAGGAGGACAGCTAAAAGGATCCACTGACTACATGTGTCTGTGTGTCTGTGCACGTTACTTTGTTTAAAACGTGGCTGTGCAGAATGAGGAGATTGTGGGTTGCAGTTTTCTTTTCATCCAAACCACATGAGTGGCTAGAGCCTTTATCACAGGAAACCAAAGATATCAAAATGATGCATTTAAATAAAGCGCCTTGAGCTTTTCTGTGAGAACCAGTTTACATTTTTGCCGATTGGAATTCTCAAAATTTGGAAGTTTTAACTTTTAAAAAAAATTGTCAGCTCCAATTTTACACCTCTTCAGGGGCCTGTGTTAGGGTTAAAACATGTTTTTAAAGTTTCTAATTAGAATTATATTAGATTAGTTATTTTGCACTTATTTGTGATGATTGCAATTATGGGTAAATATGGCATTATTATCAGTGAATGTCTTCACACAGGTAGCAAAACAAACGTGTGTGTGTGTGTGTGTGTGTGTGTGTGTGTGTGTGTGTGTGTGTGTCTCTCCACATACAGAGTGGAGTAGGCAGCAGTCACAGTGTCAACACTGTGCTTTCAGCCATAATATGAGAACTGCTCATCAAGTCTGGCCTAAAATCACCACTTCATTTATTCAGACCTAGAGCAACACACCTGCCAAGTGTTAAGCAGATGGGTGAAAAACGGATGAACAGACAGATTTTCTTTCATTCGTATGATGTAATCCTGCATTCACAATCACAGTTATTTGGGTTCATTCATGCTTGATGATAGTTTCCAGCTACATGAATCTCAAGCATAGATTAATTGAATACAAAGTGAACTCATTGAACCTCCATGGGAAATCAGATGGTGCTCAGCATGGTGGTCCCACTAACAGATGTACAGCACACACACTGAGTTGGCTGTGCTGTTTGTGTTTAGGCTGCTGTCCAGTGGGAGCCTGAGAAAGCTGCTGGCAGGCTGGAACGATGTGTGTCAGCTGGATGAGAGGCTGGAGCGATCACAGCTAGAAGTCCTGGACCTCCAACACAACCATCTAACTGAGCTCCCACACAACTTGTTCATCAAAGCGCAGAGGTGGACACATCTTTTTCTTCCCTCCTTTTGTTCTTTTCTTGTGTGTTTCTTCCCATCAGCATGTATCCGTTATTTATCTTGTACTAAATTTGTACCCTCTGTTGGAAATTCCTCCCAGCCTGCGATACCTAAATGTGTCGGCCAATAAGCTGGAGAACCTCCCTGCAGCCAGCCTATCAGAGGATGCCTTCAGCAGCCTACAAGAGCTCTACGTGACCAATAACAGCTTGACTGACAAGTGCATCTCTCTTCTGACTGGACACGGCCACCTCAGAGTGCTTCACCTCGCCTACAACCAGCTGCAAACCTTCACTGCCAGGTGAAATACTGCACCTGATATAAACTGAGCTTTAAAATGTGACCATAAAGGCTTCTTTACATCTGGACATGTTAGATTTAACTGTAGGGTTCCTTTATCATTTCCGCTCCACTATCTTCACTCACTCCACCTCTAACCACCAATTCCCACATTCCTTTGCTTTTACAAGGTGTTCTATTCCTAAGTAAATGGTACACATCCTTCATCATCCTGTATAAAATCTGAGCCTTGGTGCAGGTCATGATTACTCCTTTTTACCTCCACGTCCTGCAGTAAACTAGCTCGACTGGAGCAGCTGGAGGAGCTGGATTTGAGTGGCAACAGGCTGAGAGCGGTGCCCACGACCATTCTCAACTGTCAGCGCCTGCACACGCTCTCTGCCCACTCCAACTGTATCAGCGCCTTCCCTGAAGTCCTCCAGCTGCCTGAGATTAAGGTAAATCTTAACTTAACTCTTTTTCACCTAGTAATAGGGAGGTAGCTGTAGTGTACTAATGCCACTCACTGAATTAATGCTTACCTGCCAGAAGTATTATTTGAGAGGAGGAGGTAGCTGTGGTAATGCTAATGCTGGATAGATTATCCAGCGTTACAGAACAGAAACAAAGAGAAAATAAAAGAAATGCAAAAGGAAAATTGAATTTATGCAGTTTATAAAACAAATTGGAAAAAGATGATAAATTAGACAAAAACACTTAATTTAATCTGACTCGTGTGCACATGTCAGGACTGACACTGTGTTTCTCTTCAGTGTGTTGATCTGAGCTGCAATGAGTTGACTGAGGTGACTCTGCCAGAGATCCTTCCTTCAAAACTCCAGGAGCTCGACCTCACAGGAAATCCTCGACTCAGCCTCGACCACAAGAGCCTGGAACACCTGAAGTATGACTCACTCGCATAAACACACCACCACCTGAGCTTGGTAATAAAAGAGCAACTGCCTGACCTGTCCTGTTCTCCCTCTCTCTGTAGTAATATCCGATGTCTGAGGGTGGATCCTTCACCTTCAGCTCCTTGTGTGAGTGAGAGCCAAGGAGTCCCTGCAGTCTGGAGTCATGGCTACACGGAGGCCTCTGGAGTGAAAAACAAGTCAGTCTTTCTTTGATGCTTCAGCCTTTTTTGTTTTGTTTTTTATGCCCCATCTCTGGCTTTGTGTCATTGTTCTTGTTCTAAACTGCCTCCTTCTTGCTGTTCTCAGGTTGTGTGTGGCTGCTCTGGCTCTGGACAGCTTCTGCGGCATTCATGAAGCTCTGTATGGAGTTTTTGATGGAGACAGGAATGTCGAGGTGCCTTATCTGCTGCAGTGCACCATGGGAGATGTGCTCGCAGAGGAACTTCAGAGGGGCCAGAGGCAAGAGGACTACATCATCAACACTTTCCTCACCATGCAAAGGTAAACACTGACCTCCAAACGATGTGTGATTTGGAAGGAAAACAGCCTCACCTCACTCAGGATGTTGTGTGCCCATCTCCTGCAGGAAACTGGGCACAGCAGGCCAGAGGATGGGCGGGTCAGCAGCTCTGTGTCACATCAGACATGACCCGGTAGCGTCCAGTGAGCATGGTGGCTGCTTCACTCTGAAAACTGCCAACGTTGGCAGGTGCCAGGCTGTTTTGTGCCGAGATGGCAAAGCTATGCAACTTTCACACATCCACACTGTCAAAGACGAGGCCGAGTACCAGAGGGTTCGGCAGCATAACGCTATTATCACTGAGGTAACGACACGTTTCATATGCTGCACAAAGTGCTGAAACAAGTCCATTTATCGACACCTGTGATTCTCACTTCCAGCTCCATATTTGTATTTTTGGACTCTAATAGAGTTGTTTTGCATATTTGAAACTTTAGCCATGGTTAATATGAACAGCCAGAATTTGCATGCTTATAGTATATAAATGGATAATAGAAAATAAGAAAAAAGGCAGATTTTGGCCATTTAATGGAGCTAAATATTGTCTGGCTTAAGCTGTTCTCTGTCTTAAACCACACCAGTTTTTGGACTACTGATGGGGCGAATCTATTCACAGACTGTTTTGTAATGTTTTTTAAAATAACTGACAGTAAACTGTATTCAATTCATTTAGTTTGGTGAGACCAGCAATATAGAGCACACAAATACTGAATCTAAACAGACAAAAAGAAAAATTAACTTTGGAACAAGAGAATATTGGTTTTGTTTTACAGCTTGTTACTGAAACAGTCAGCAGTCCGTTTTCAACCCTACAAAACCATAAATAAATGTCATTATTGTCGAGTTTTTTCCGGGGGGGAAATACAAATGCTTCTGTTTGTCCTTTTCCTCCCTGCAGGATAACAAAGTGAGCGGCGTAACAGACTCCACCAGGATTATGGGTTACTCCTTCCTCTGCCCATCAGTGACACCTCACCCCCATGTTTCCACGGTGGCGCTTACCCCGCAGGACGAGTTTTTTCTCCTGGGCAGCCGGAGACTGTGGGACATGTTGTCGCCCAGTGAGGCGGTGGAGGCGGTAAGGAACTTACCAGATGCTCTGGCTGCTGCAAAGAAGCTGGTGACTCTGGCTCAGAGCTACGGCTGCTCTGATAGCCTCAGTGCCGTCATTGTGAAGCTCAGCATCACTGAAGAATGCTGCTGCTTCTGCGAGCCGCCACCGCCACCACCCAGCCCTGGCCCGGCAACTCAGCCCGGTTTACATCCTTATTCGGGAAGCAGTGATGGCAGCATTCCGCTGCCACAGCCGCCGCCCACCTCCTCAGCAACAGTGAGTGAGTTGAGCAGCGAGTTCAGCACATCTGAGATGAGCAGCGAGGTGGGATCAACGGCGTCCTCGGAGGAACCGCTGCCGCAGGCTGAACCCCCAACCTCTCACCCGAACCTCCCGGGGCGAGCTGGCACGCACAGGCCCGCCTGTAGGGGGAGCAGCTTCCACAGGCAGTTCTCTGGAGCACTGTCTGATAACGGGCTTGACAGCGAGGACGAGGAGCCCATCGCTGGTGTCTTCTCCAACGGTAGCCGTGTGGAGGTGGAAGCTGACGTCCACTGTCTCTTACGACACAACTGTGCTCAGTCTCAGCAAAGCACAGACAGCCCTCCCCCTGTCACGCTGCAGAGTGAGTCTTTGCCTCTGGCCTTCCCTTCCCCATCTGCCTCCCCCGTCCCGCCCTCCTCTCCCTACCTCGGTGGGGAGGCTCGGTCAGGAACTCTGGGCCGGAAGGCTCGAGGTAATGGCTCTGTGGCCTGTCAAGGCAGGAACCAGGACCTCATTGAGGAGGCTGCCGATGCTCCTGTCAAGAAGCAGGGGGGCTACTTCAACGCCCCTGCCCAGCCAGACCCCGATGATCAGCTCATCATTCCCCCGGAGCTGGAAGAAGAAGTCCGGCAGATCATCCAGCAACAGCAACAGCAGCTACAGACACACAGCCAGCAAGCACACAACTACCAGAATCCTGCAGACTACTTCCTCACACCCCTCTGACAGCTGCTCTCCACAACTGGAGTCAGTCTGTTTCACACAAGACCACAGAGTCTGTGAACGAGCTCAGCATTAAGTTCACTCAAGACCTCAGAATACTCTGACCCGGCTTTGACACTGTTTCCTTACAGCTTTTGTTTTGTTTACTTCACCTTGAAACCAATGAAACTTTTCTAACACTCATGTTGATGAAATGTTCACCTGTAAATTCATTTGTTCCACATCTTTGATTTGAAGCACTTTGCTTTGTGTTAGCCTCATTGATTTTATGTTCACTGGTACTTAGAGTCGGACCTGTCTGTTTTTGTCTTAGAGCAGACTGTTTCTCTCCTTGCTCGCCATGGCTGATGGCCTTACAGTTACTGGGGTTAGCAAAACGGTTGGACTAACTCCCTTAGGAGTTGAATACTTTTAAGTGACCTCGTCACTGAAGCGTGCTAATGTTCTCTGAGAGAAAAGATGATTATTTGTGAAGGCTGATATTCCAGATGTTTGTTTTTCGGGGTGTGCAGAGTCTAGTGGTGCTGCAGTGGCTACATGCTGATCAGTGGTTGACAGCTTAATGAATGTTCTCAAAACAGTGTTACAGTTTTCAGCAAACCGCACAAGAGAGCTACTTTTGCTATATAATAAAGTTTTCAGATAACCAAAACATGTCGGACTTGGGTTTATCTGTTAAAATCTTGCTCATTCAGAACCATCCACACAGTATCACTTTTATGTTTTTATGTAATAAGATTAAAACACATCTGCTTCTCGAACTTCCGGTTGTCACCTGCATACAGTCCACACATGCTCACTCATTTCTTTTAATTAATTTAACGTGTGTATGTGTATAGTTGCACTGAGAAGGTGAAATGATTGTATTTCCAGAATTCAACTTGTAGTGCATTTCTTCTACAAGCCTTATTCACCTAATTTCTCTCTCTCACACAAACATACACACACACACACACACACACACTTACAATTAGGGCAGGCCAATATGGCCAAAAATATTTATCATGATATATATTTGAAAATTTGCGATAACGATATAACTGACTACATTGACGCGAGGCAAAATACTTTACAACTCCACAACTTTATTAGTGCAAAAAAAAACCCATCAATGTATTTTCACTTAATCAAGCAGCTGTTTTTTTTTTATGTGCATTTAAAGCTATATAAAAATGTATCAGTGCAAATGCAAATTCCTTGCTGACTAAAGGCATTTCCAGTGGAAATTGGCTGACATATCCTGAGCATAACGATGTATAATATCCACAAAACTTAAAGTCACAATACGGTAATATTATGTTGAAGCACAGTACATATTACTCCGCCGAGGCTCCTGTCTACGGTAGCTGTAATGTAGTGATGTGCGATACCACTGATTTCCTTTCCGATAACGACGGCCCGCTTGCATGTTCTACTGAAAATTGTGCTTTGGTGAGTATCTGACGGACGAAAGCCAAACCAGTTCCACACCACTGAAGTTTCAGCATTTTTACAAACAAATTCTGGTTCATCCGTTTCATTCAACGATCTGCTTCCGCCCTTCTCATTCTCCGTCGCCACCATGCTTTTTCCGCCATGTGCGTATGAAAACAAAGGCACTGCGCATGCGCGTTTTACCCATATTCTATCGCGATCTTTCATTTTATCATTGCCTAACATTATACCGGTATTACCGTGAACGGTATTATATGGCCCAGCCCTACTTGCAATGCTTTTATATTCATTTTCTTACATTTACACACCGATGCATTGGGGTCACTCAGGATTCAGTATCTTGCCCAAGGATACATGGTCACCGTGTATTTGAAGTCAATAATTGTCTAGAGGTGAAATGACTTTTACTGTTGTCTACCACATTTTTTCCTTCATTTTTAAAGATGGAAAATGCTCCTCACGATTTTTTTATTAGATATATAATTTAGATATTTAATTGTTAATAGCTTTATATATTTTTTTTTTCATCACGTCCCTTTGCTGACAACACAGGAAATTGGAGCAGGAGAACATTTGCTTGTCCATCAGTTTCCTGTCAGCTAATTATTTCAGTCTGATATTTAAAATAAGAGTTATCTGCAGCCTTATTATTATTATCATCATTATTATTATCTTAAAACAGGTATGTTGGCAGAGCTGAGCAACCAGAATATCCAAACTTAAAAGAGCATAACCAAAAGAAGAAATTTGTTAGTGCTGCTGTGATGATCAGGCTGTCTAAAATGGTAAATTTAGAAGTCAGGTCATTTTATCACTCTGGGGAATTTTGACAAGTTTGTGTTGTCAGCGCAGTTACATCACTGCTGTCCTTTTGTATGTGTGCGCTCCACTGTGTGACAGCAGTGATGTCATGGCTGGCACAGAACAGGGGAACACAAACAGCAGAACAGGCGCTCAGACTTCTGTTGCCCCCTAATGACAGTCGATCCAGCTTTTAAATGGAATCATAGTCTGTTTAATTACAGTAGATAAAATGCTGCAAACTGGTAGAAAAAAAAAAAACATTAAGCAGTGTACATGTTACTATTAGAAAACTATCTCCAACAGTAAAACAGGCCATTTGAAGATTTACTCAGCGATTTAACTTACACAAGCCGGTCATGTTCAGCATTACCTGAGATAACTGACACATTTGAGAACAAAGTTACATTTGGATAGAAGATTTTTTTTTTTTTTTTTAAAGACACATACAAAAACTTCTACATAAAAATTGACAAAAATGAGAGGGAATGTGCATAAAAAGTCAACATAATACATTTCATTTTCTGAGCTAACTAACAATATGTGGGGCTGATGAATGATGGCTGAGTCTTCACTTTATTTTCTAGTTCTCTCCATAAGTGGAAAAGCTTTAATATTCATCCATGTATTACAGTGCCGGAGGAACGACATTAAATTCACTAAGTACTAGGCAGGTTTAGTTGTCATACATTAGTTTTAGTGTTCAACTGTACTGTTTTAATCCCAAATGTATTCTAGCTATGCAAGATTTTTCTTTTTTTTTTATCCAACTAAGCCACAGCAGCACATTAGTGCTACCTCACTGTACTGTTTATGTCCCCTGATCCACAGTCACTTTTGGGCAGTAACACAGAAGTAGTTTATACTACAAAGTAGCTGTGTCCATGTGGAGACGATGAAGAGTTGTAAGTTTAAATGTTTCCTGTGATCCGTCTGTCAGTCTTACACATTTGGAGCCAATCCTCTTTGAATCAGTTCAGATGTCATTGTAGCAGAAACTAAAGTGTCCCCTTAACCACAGTACACAAGTCTCCCTCACACAGATGTGGTCTCGGCCCACAGCGGAGCCCTCTGTGGGTTGTTCCGATCCTGCTTTTTTCTCCTCTTCCCGCCGCTTTTGTTCCTGTAGGTAACGCTTCACGTGCTGAATGGTCTGGAAAGTGAGCACTGTGCCAGCAATGTACAGAATGGCGGTGATGAGTCCGAACAGAGCCACAGCTGCATCGGCCCCACTCACGTTACAGTTCATCCAGGTGTAGCCGTTCCGCGAATACAGAATCTCCCGCTGCTTGCACACATCTGTGGAGTTGACTTTGATCATGAAGTGCAGGTAGAGGCCGACAGCCACCACATACACCACTGCGCCCACCGCCTGAAAGACCAGCGCTCCAAACAGGAGCTTTCGCGACATCCGGTGGGGGGGTTTGTTCCCAGACACCACAAACAGCAGTGAGACTATTCCAAAGGTGAGGCTGAAGGGGATGCCGCCATAGATGCTTGGTGCCCTCATTTGGTTATACTGCATGTCTAGTTCTCGTAGCTTCTGCAGCTCAGTACCCTCAAAGTTGATGTTGGAGTTGAGGTTGAAGCCGCCCATGCTGGCTGCCGAGGACATTCCCGACGTAACCATCTGAGCTGCGACCACACAGATGAGGACCAGGGCGTTGGTCAGCACAGCGCAGATCAGGATGATACCTTTGTCAGCACACAGAACAGGCATTTGAGTTCATTTTACAGAAAAATCAATCTTTCAAATCATTTAAAAAAAAAAAAAAAAAAAAAAAAAAAAACAGCACCAGCGTTTTGTGGTGAGGCGTCCTGATTTTTTATTTTTTTTGCCTCATATGATCATTAATTAAATATCTAAGTTTGGAAGTGGTGCGCAGACACATACAGTTTAGGGCTACATTTGATTCAGCTCTTGGCACTGAAACCAATTTAAATCAAATTTTAAAAATACTCAAAATAACCCAACAACAAAAATAACAAACAAGTCTGTCCCTACAGTCACCAAATGTGTTTAATAAGAAATGTCATGAATAGTTGCTACAAACCATCCTAGAGGTTTGTGCTTGGGTGAAATCTTATAATTTAATTATTCAATTACTTAGCACCAGTCATCAGGTATCTGTGCTGTTGTCTGTTTGTGAATCAAGCCTACCAGCAAAAACTCATAACATTAACACTGCCATCACCGTGTCTATGGTCACTTATTCCTCAAAAAGAAAAACAACAACAACGAGGGTCAGGGTGAGAGGCTCAGTCTAAAACCAATATGTGATGTCCATCTTTTATATATAGGATTTCTCAACTACCGCTACTCCCTCACTTTGAGCTTTAAGTATTTCAAAATGTTGCACTGAAGCTTTTTACTCTACGTGTTAGAATTTATTTATAGATGTTAATGCTCACTTTTAAAATATGTCTGTGTGTAGCTCCAAGCTATAGAGCAGTTTGAGCCAGTTGGCAGTCTTACATTCTCAGGTTCTAAGGGCTGAGGCTTAAATTGAAGAGTCATCATACTTGCTTTTATTCTTCTTCTTACTTGTACTTCTAGTTATTGACATTTGAACTTTTTAGCTTCCTGATTTTTTCTCCCGAGTACTGAAATTTTTGATCTAAAATCAATAAGCTGTTATGCATCAAATGGGCTTCAGAGAACTATAATGGTGGCACTTAGACTTTATTTGACTTGAGACCTAACTTCAGCTGTACATTTGAGGTCTTTATTAGTGTTCTCACAGGAGAAAACTAATCTGTGAGGCTCTGATTTCAAGTTCCCAGCTTCCCAGAATAGTGTTCCTCTGCCTAACCTCTGAAAACAAAGTTGAGTAAACACATGAAAACCGGTCAGTGCAGTTTTCATAGAAAGAATGAAGTACACTGAAACTCAAGGCCGCCATTAGACGCTACAGTTTTATTTCACACATACAGTACTGTGCAGAGCTCTTGAGCAACTCCTCATTTCGTCATACTTTGCTTCCAAGAAGCCAGACTTTCTCTAAATGTTTAACCTGGCATCCACATACGTGGACATCACACTTTGGGTTGTCTCGACCAAAATACTAAATTTTGCTCTACAAGGGCCTGATATCCACATACGGGGACGTTATACTACGAATGTCCTGATATGTGGATCTCATTTTTCTCAGAAAAAAAAAAAAAAAAAATCACGTCATTCTTTGTTCAGGTCTTAGGAGGTTAAAGTGCTCTTGGGCAATAGTTTCCAGGGGCTTTCGGAAGGTATTTCAAAGTTGTTGGTTTTGGGGGTGGGGGGGTTAAGTTGGACATTAACATACCACAGGAATGCTTTTTATAGAAAGAAACCATTTCTTTAGTTCAATCTATTACAAATTTGGTTACAATTTTACAGACATATAATAGTATATAATAGTATATAATAGTCAATATTTGTGCTCAACAAAATATTGACTTTCAAGCTCATTAGATTTGTACAAACTGGTTTCGTCTTATATACTGTATTTCCATATACACTTCTGGACATGTTTCAATAAATCACTGTTGTTTTTTCCAAGCAAACTATAAAGAGTTGAGGCTTTTGCACAGTACTGGACATCCTGACCTACCTCTTCTGGAGCAAATGTAGTTCCATTTGGAGTCACTGTGATTCACTCGTTCCCGTGCATGACTTGGATGTGAGTCAGCTTCTCGGGGGTAATATGGGGGTGATGAGGAGGACCTGAAAAAGATAACAATGAAGGAAATCATCAACCAACTAATCTGAAACACTGACAGAAAGGCCAATGAGACAGGAACATGTGTTTTTAGCCTTTTTCCGCCTGAGTCCATTTTTCAGACATTTTAAATGTCATAACAAAATTATAAACATGGTTAACTGCAGAAATAGAATATTTTCCCTACTGACAAAATGAATTTAAAACAAGGTGCTTTTAATGCTGTTTTGGAGCTTTCAACAGACCTTTCTACAGCATGTAGTTTCCTCATTTAATTTAATTTCAATTCAGTTTTATTTATACACCCCCAATTCACAACAACAGTTGCTCCAAAGTGCTTTATATTGTTAGGTAGACCCTACAATAATACATGCAGAGAAAAACGCAACAACCATATGACCCCCCTATGAGAAAGCACTTTGGCGACAGTGGGAAGGAAAACTCCCTTTTAATAGGAAGAAACTTTGAGCAGAACTAGACTCAGGGATGTCAGCCAGGTACCAAATTTCCTTCCGAGCTGCTTCTGAGAACAAGACTAATTGTTAATAATTATTGTTATTTTTTAATAGTCTCCAAGTATAACAATAATATAAATCTTTTCTATACTAAAATAGAGTGAATCACAATTTGACAACTACTGTGAAAAGGCAGTAATTAGAAAGATAAGTGAGAAACAATGGTAAAACACATCACAGCAGCCCTGCCCTGCAGCCTGGATCCTCACCAGTTTGCCTACAGAGCAAACCGGTCCACAGAAGACGCTGTAGCCACAGCACTCCATGCTGCCGTAACACAACTGGAAGAGCATGGGAGCTATGTGCGAATGCTTTTCGTGGATTACTGCTCAGCTTTTAACATCATCCTTCCACACAAACTGGTGGCCAAGCTATAAGACCTGGGGCTTCTTTACAACACCTGCATGTGGATCAACAGCTTCCTCTCGGGCCGTAGACAGAGAGTCAGAGTTGGCCATCACACATCCTCAGCCCTAAATCTCAGCACTGGCTCACCCCAGGGCTGTGTGCTTAGTCCACTGCTCTACTCCCTCTACACACACGACTGCACTCCTCTCCACCAGAGCAACCTCTTTGTGAAATTTGCAGACGACACCACCGTGGTGGGGCTCATTTCCAGGGATGACGAGTCTGCATACAGAGACAAGGTGGAGCAGCTGTCATTATCGTGTAAGGCCAATAACCTCCTCCTCAACACTTCAAAAACCAAAGAACTCATAATAGACTTCAGAAGGAAAAAGGCAGAGACCCAACCACTATTCATTAATAGGGACTGTGTAGAAAGGGTGGCAAGCTTCCGCTTCCTGGGAGTCAACATAGAGGAGAACCTTTCCTGGAGTGCGAACACCTCCGAGCTGCTGAGAAAGGCCCAACAGAGACTGTACTTCCTGAGAATTCTCAGGAGGAATAACATCATACAGAGATTGCTGGTGTCCTTCTACAGAGCCACCATTGAGAGTGTTCTAACCTGTTGCATATGCATCTGGTACACTAGCTGCACAGTGGCTCAGAGGAAAGCACTCCAAGGGATCATTAACACTGCCCAAAAGATCACTGGCTGCCCTTTCCCCACACTGGAAGATCTACACCCGCTGTCTTAAAAAAGCCCAAAACATCATAAAAGATACCTCACATCCTGGCCACTCCCTGTTTGAACTGTTGCCCTCAGGCAGACGGTACAGAGCAATCAGTGTAAGGACTAATAGGCTCAAACAGCTTTTATCCAACTGCAACAAAAAAAAAAAAATACTGCTACAAAAAAAATGCCAATCACGCCACTCTTGTATTAATCTGTGTGCTGACTGAAGCATGTATGTGGGAATGTATGTGAATGTTTGTTGATACTTCTTATTAGCACTTTAAGTATTCCATTTATTTTATTATTGAATTTTGTTTTATTTATATGTTGATATCGTTAGGGATGATGCAATGATCGGGGACCATTTTTAATTTCGTTGTACCTGTGACAATGACAATAAAGATTCTGAAAACAAGTCCTGATACACTGCCAAATATGAACTCTGGATTCAGTACTGGAATTCAGATTTTTATGGCACCAGTGGACAAAGTACTCAGAAAAAAAAAGGAACAAAGCAATATAACAATAATGAATTACAAGTCAGTGTTCCTCTGAAAACCTTACATCTCTGAGGCTTGAACCATGAGTAAATTGGGGATTGCTTTACTAATACAATAATATACTGTAATGAAACCAGCAAGTGAGAATTGAGAGCAGCATTGGGTTGTACTCTGATGTAACCAGAAGCAAAAGATTCATCAATTATAACAAGACTGCAAACTCTAACTCACAGTAGAGCCCATAGGGATTAATAAAGTCTGGTCCATGACCAAAAGAAAAATTCTTTCAAGTTCTTGGACTGGGCTCAACAAAGTTTGGAAAAGTGGGTTAAAGTCATTTTAAACAAAACGTTTCCAAACTTCAGAATGAACACGTCTAAGCTTGTCCAGTTTCCTATTAAGGTCAGTTTGAATGTTTCTGAGCTGGTTATAAAAAAAAAAACAACAAAAAAAAACAAAAACGTTTTTATGATTTTTTGTTGTTGTTAAATATTTGTGCAGACGTACAACAAAATATCAATCCTCTGTTGCTTCTGGGGCTCCCCTTGCCACATTCATAGTGGTAGAAGTAGAAAAGACTGAGGGCAGCTGCAACTTTTTCTACAGTGTCCTTCATTACTCACAGGCTACATGTTATCTTTTGATGAAAAGACATGTAAATAATTGTGCTAACAGTACAGCTTACATTTTTTCACTAATAAGGACAAGACTACAACATTCATTTTGACGCAAGAAGTCTGAGGGTCACAATTGTAACGCTTAACCCCCCCAAAAAAAAACAAACATTAAACAAGTGAATAATCAAATTATTACAATAACATCTCATAATTTAATTTAAATGGACATCTTTACATGTCTATTCAAAAGCAAAAGAGTCAAAGGGATATTTTCTGTCTGTACAAATACAAGAATTATTATGAAAATGTCTTTTTTTTTGTTTAAGAATTTCCCAAGTGCTGTTAAAAAGAGCAAGGAATTTTGAAAGAGTTTTTCCAAACATCCTGGTTTTATTTGGAACACTTGCAATATTTTAAATAGAAATACAGAAAGATTTATTTCACAAAAATACAAAACGTACCAGGATCAAAATTATTAGCTCCCCTTGGTACTATCAGTCATATCAGTCATTTCAGTCATTTCCTTTTTGCTAGATAACAGCATGCAGTTGTTTGTAGTAGTCTAAGGAGCTTGGAAAGAAAAGCATCTGGACTTCTTTAAGTTGCTTGAAGACGTTTCACCTCTCATCCGAGAAGCTTCTTCAGTCTGCTGAGCCATCCCAGCTCGTTCTTTATTGGTGAATCTCTCAAGCTCTTCCAGATTTGTTGGTCTTCAGTTCACCACACAGATTTTCAATTAGATTCAACTCAGGGCTTTATGCAGGCCAGTCAGTAACATTCACTTGAGTCTTCCGGAGGTAGATCTTCACAGTAGTGAATTATATTTTGGGTCGATGTTGTGTTAGAGAACAAAGCCACGACCCAGATCCAGTTTTGTTGATGTTTGAGGATTTCTTTGGAAATTTTCATTATATCCTTCTTTCCTCATGATTCCTTCCACCTTGACTAGACTCCCAGTTCCAGATGCACCGAAGCATCCCCACAGCTTAACACTTGCACCACTGTGATTCTTTGGGTTTTATGCCATCTTTATCTTTCTTTCATCAGGTTTCCCCAGCATACTTCAGTCTGGCTTAAAGGTGTATCTTCTGCAGAAGTTTAGTTTTTCTTGATCTGCAACCTGCCAGTCCATTCCGCTGCAGGGTTCTACTGATCGTCTTCTTTGAGCTTAAAATTCCCAGCTTGGTCTTTACTAGTCTTTTACTAGTGTTGGCAGTTGTTCCGAGCCCTTCACACAGATCTCTCACTATTTTTTCTTCCAGAGTCTTTGAAGTCACTCACTTCATACCTCTGCCAGGCTTGTTCTGTACTGTGTGGCTCTCTCTGAATTTCATATTTTTCACTGCATTCTTGACACTTGGAAACACTGTGATAACTTTGTAAATCCATCTGCTCCTTACTGAACATTCACTTTTTTCCCCTCAAGTTTAAACTGATTTCTTTTGTTTTTTGCACTATGCTTACAACTCACACTCTGGCTGAAGTTTAAAGTGGACAGTAAGTCTCAGTTTTAATGATTTTATATGTTTTGAGAATTATACAGTTAAAGCAAATCATTGCACAGCAGAGGTTTGTGCTGCAGTTCAAAGGTCAGTGTTTCAGGGGGCAAACAATATTGACCCTGGTTATTGTTGTTTTGTTTCTTGAGATAATTATGTGACCGTGTGTCACAAATAGGTATAATCTATGCTTTCTCAAGAAATCTAGTATGTTTAAAAATGCTGTGATGAAATTTCACTCCATTTAAAAAAAAAAAAAAAAACACTGATAGAGGGGGTTAATAATGTTATCCTCATCTGTATGTTATATTGCTTGATAAATATGGAGCGAGAGTGACATTTATTTTGTGTATGTCAGTATGTAGGCTGATACTGTTTTAACACATGTAAAACGTGATGTTTGATACAAACAAGTATTTTAATTTTTAAATGTCAATACAGACAAACAAGGTGTCCCTGATATGCCGTCCATGTTTACAATCTTTTACCCAGCAACACCTATGTCAACATGGTTGTTCTCTAAAGTACTACTGATGGAGATTTAAATCCAGATTTAGGGAGGAAAAAAACACTGTGCATTCAAAAAGCATCTCCCTTATCTGAAAACTTGTTTTGTTCTTGGGAATTTCTGCAGAAATGAAGTACCTGCGCTTCTTCCCACGGTCAGAGAGAATCCTAATGAGGGTGTGCGGAATAAGTGTATTTAGTTTCTGATCTGAGGAATTACATGGTGAGACAACTGCCCCAGTCGCCCTCACTTCACAGTCTGGGTTTAAAACAACGGTGAACGCAGTGCGCACCTGTTGGATGGTGTTGACCGGTCGCCATTGTGCTGCCGGTGGTCTCCGTTCCTCTCCCGGTGCCCCCGGTTTGATCGCGGCTGCTGGCTCATTCCTGCTGACGGAAAGTGGCACACTTAAACACAAAAACGACGTTTGAAAAGCACGAAAACTGTCCCGCATACTACAGGATGAAACGTATGACTCTAGAGGTTTTTATTTATCTTCTTTAACAGGAAAAAGAAAAGAACAAAAAGAAAACGCTTTAATGTTTTAGCTCCTGTTGGCATGGAAATATAGCCTACAACTGACGTAGAGTCCCCCCCAAAGTGAAAATTATGAAAACTACTAACAAATGAAAACTAGGCTAAGAAAGCGTGTAATTTTACATGAAAGCTTAAATTTCCCGTCAAGCACCCGAAGAGCAGGTACTACTTCCAAACCAAAGCCAAGCTTGTGCGATACGTCAGCAAAGTAGCCAAAATGTCTGATTCAATTAGCGTTATCAAAGACAAACTTACTGTAATGTCGATAAAAAACACTTCAGACTGAAACAGCATTACTGAATCCAAATATAGTTATTCTGTCTGCTGTCAGAATCCAGGTAGCAACAACTCCACCCTACGAGGCGGAGGCGGAAGAGGAACTAACAGGTGAACAGAAGAGTTTCTGGTATGAGGTCAAAGCTACTACGAGCTTCGTGCGCCGTCTCTCATGCCACAGAAGCCTCTGTTTACTCACTGTTTGAGGGGGTGTTGTTGGCCTTTCATTACCAGCACGCTGCAGCGGTGACGTCGAGCGGCACACCATTGGCCAAAAGCTGTCGTCTCCATCTACGTGTACGTACGTAGATCTGCCAGAAGGGGGCACTAAACGATCTGTTTTTACACTGCACAAGATATCAGACTATACATTATAATGCACAAAAAAGAAATAAAGGCACTTTTGCAACAGTTATTTACACAGTTTGAATTAAGCGTGGACTATGTGGGCAATTTAACTTTGCTTACCATTTAAAAATATCACTGTGTTCTCACACACCATTGTTTTCATCATCTTTTAGTAATAAAACATTTAAAAATAAATAGAAAATCAGAAAGTGTCATATTGTGGCCCTAAAATGTGGTGTGTGCGTTCTGATTTCTTGATTTTTCTCCTAATATCTTCATTTTACACCTAAAATAATAATTCAAACTTTAGCATTTATTGTTTCAGGCTTTGACACGGGTATAACCTTAGTACGAGGTTTCAAGAATGATCATCAAGCACCAATGAAGCTCTAACTCAGTTGCATTTCCAGCTGAGCAAGTGTGAAAGAATTCAAAGAATTTAGTTAGTGGCCAGAGGACTGTTTTTAACACAGTGTTGTCTCTGAATTTGCCTCACCTGCTGTAATTGAATTGAAAGCATTGACAACCTCTTTTCATATCTTAATAATAGGATGCTTTTTATCACACATGATTGAGTATCACATACACGCACACACTCAGACACACATCTTCTTTATGCACCATTTTCTATTTGTGGTTTGTTTAGTTTTTGTCTAATTGTTTGGTTTTATCATGTTTTCTGTCCTGCATTTTCATTTTCAGCATGAAAGGGTTCAGTGGCCAGCTACATGCTGACAGCACCAGGTCATTTTTCATAGGCCTGAAGGTCATCCAGGTTCCCATATGAACAAAGCCTCAATTAGTCATGGTAAGATGGCTGTTTTGAATCACAGTTTCAAAACATCTGCACTTCATATGATTGAACAGTGTCCACATGTCCGTATCAAGAATACCAATTTTGCAGCAGTGCGTGAGTTGATGCTGGTGGAGCAGTTTCAGAGTTTTTCCTAATATACAGTGTTGGGAAGGTTACTTTTAAAATGTATTCCATTACAGAATACAGAATACATGCCCCAAAATGTATTCTGTAACGTATTCAGTTACGTTACTCAATGACAGTAACGTATTCTGAATACTTTGGATTTCTTAATATATTATCATGCTTTTTACAACAACATGAATGTCCTATTGCTGTGTGATTTATTAGTATTACTGAAGGTCCGCGACTCCGAACTGTAGTAAAGGGACCTCTGACTAATACGGCGGGGTCCCTGTCTGTGGAACGCCAGGACTGCCATAATGAATTAATTAAATACACCATTAAATAATTAATTAAATGTGGCAATAATTAATTAAAATTGGAATTAATTAATTAAATAAATAGTTATGACACATGTAATTAATTAATTATTGACACATTTAATTAATTATTTATGTATTTCACATTTTAATTAATTATTGACACATGTAATTAATTAATTATTGACACATTTAATTAATTATTTATGTATTTCACATTTTAATTAATTATTGACACATTTAATTAATTATTGACACATTTAATTAATTATTTAATGATATATTTATTTATTTCATTTTGGCAGTCCTGACGCCTGGCTCTCGTCATGAAATAATTTTATCTGTCAGCCTCACCCATCAAACTCAGGGGGCGGGGTTAACGCTGCCCATGCAGCTTCTCTAACATTTGATTGGTTGCCGTGCAAAGTAAGTCAAAACAGGTCGATCCTAGAAAATCGATTGCTTGTGTAGACTTGGGGCAGCCAGTTATCCCAGAATGCAGATCAAATCACAAGCAGCAATGGTGGTGGTGTAGTTTTAAAATACCCCGTTTTTCTGTCACCAGCTACACTTTTAACAGTGTTTTAGCCGCGAATGTCGCGCCGTATGTCTGGTCAGGTTGTCAACATAGAACATGTTTGCAAAAGTGCTCAGATGTTTTCAGAGATTTCACTAGCTCTGCTAACAGTTAGCATGCAGAGTGCACCGAGGGGGTTACGTTAACCGGTTTGTTTACATATTCCACTCTCCGTGTTCCACATGTTGCATTCGCAGATTCTCATTTTCACCGAACGATCGTCTCTTTCCGCCTGGTCTTGTGTCTCTGTGCTTCTGTAACATAAAGAACGAGCTGACATTTTTCTCACGAAACCAGCGATCAGCTCAACAGACCCTCAGTTTACCTGCATGCATCCTCCTCCTCATCTGTCAGCTGTTTAACACCTGCTGCTAATTCAAGAAACACGCCTAGTTACCTGGTGATAGTCACAGTTTAACTGGGCAGCCGGTGCTCGATATAACGCAATGTCAGCGCATTTTTCTGCACAAGATAAGTAAATATAGTATTTTCCCCGAGCGCAGAGCTGCTGGAGCTCGTTTCCTTACAGAGCACTTTATAGGCGAGCCAGCTTTATCAGCGGCTGATGTCCAATCACCGGCACACAGCTTTCAAACCTCAGCTGAGTTTTAGCTCTCAGTGGTTAAACGCT
>NC_140542.1:272905-285405 GCF_057382185.1 Mchenga conophoros
ATAACACAAACTGTGTGAAAAGATAGATTTGTGGAATGTGTGGTCAAACAGGTTGAACACAGATGTTAGATGCAAACAAATGCTGCACTGGAAGTGACAACCAGTTGGTGAGTATGTGTATGTTTAGCAGGCAGGGGCAGGTGGATGGGTGAAGCCTGGTGAAAGCAAGGGAGGGGGATGGGATGGCCTCTGTCCTAATCCACTATCTTTCAAGTCTGTCAACAGAGAGCTCAGCTGTGCCATCCAGCCATAAACTGAAATATTATTACCTCTGTCCTCTGAGCATTATTACTCCTCCACTGAGCGTCACCAGACACACTCTAAAGCTCACCTCCTGATCATTATTATCTGTCTACAGCTCAGACAGACCACCACTCCCCAGTCCCACGAATTAAGCAATGATGTATTCATGACAAAAAAGAACCTCCTACAAAGCATCTGTGGACAATACACCTCTGTGTCAGCACTTTTACACCAAATGAATCGCAGTTAGTCCTCTTAAGGAATATTCTATGACAGCTTACCTTTTGCCATGACTGCTAATTTAAACATTCTACCACATTTGGAGATATGAAGTAACAATGACTCTCAGAATCTATGGTTGTAAAAAAATCTACCAGATTATCTACAAGTGGAAAAACGTTGATCCCCACAACATTGAATGAAACATTATTGTGTGCACATCACTGTAGCAGAACATGACTGGACAACTATTAATAAAAGACAATTCAGGACACCAGTGTGTAGAAGCTTTGAGTTCAGATAGTTCATAAAGATGGGATCAGAAGTATTTGGACGATGGCACATTTTGCAGTTTTGCCTCTGTACACCACCTTGCTTTTCAAACGATATGTGATTGAACTTTGTTTGCCTGCGGGACTCCAGAAGCAACTAATAGGTACTGGTAGGATAAGGGGGCCGCTGCTCTGGAAGTACCTTAAGCAAAAACTTCAATGGAACAAGGCTTTCGATTGACCTCAAAGTGATTCTGGCAAACTGTCAGACGAGTCAGGAGTGAAAAGCAGCACTTGGGATGCTGCTGACTTCAACTGAAGGTATATGAGATTCGCCCTCAATTCCCTAAGACTCTGGATGTTGTGAGGCTGTCTTGTATGACATGTCTCTGCAATGTTGCATACAAATCTAGGGAGGTGCCTCTAGATTAGCAGATTTGAATGATGGCTTCCCTGTTCAACAGGACAGTCCATCCTTTAGTTGAACCTCAGATTTAGGAGGAACAATAAGGGGTTTTTGGACATTGGACAAGCTCTTTATCCTTTTGAGGAGACTTTGCACAGTCTACATATATCTTACTGACTTGGACATCGCAGTATCCGGTGGAGGCACTTCGGCAGTATGGTGTATCTGGCTTGCTATAAAGCACCATTTGGCCCCTGTACAGCCGCAGTGAGGCGGACTCCTTGCCAGTGGGTTTTGGACTCCATTAAGGCTGCCCCTTTTCATTGAATCTGTTCAGAATTTTTAACTGGCAGAATATCTAGGAATAGCAGGGCTCTAGAGTGCGACCAATTTGATCGCAAATTCAACCAAATTTTTCAGTGGTGCGACTAACAAAAATTCTAGGTTGCACCGGTGCAACCAACAGCTGTTCGAGTCTCCGTGTGGTCAACAACATACACACATTATGCCTCTATCGTGGTCTAAACCAATCAGAGATAGTCAGCGGCGGGACCTCTCTGATTGGCCGTGGTCCAGATATTTCTGTAGTCCTTTGTGTGTACGTTCAAAAGTGCAGGTGGATAGAGGGAGGTGAGTAGCTTGAATAAAGCGATATCAATTCATTAAATCCTGAATCGACTTTTATTAATGTATTTTGCCAGAAACGCTCACAAAACTATTTCAACAACCACCAAACAGCAAATGAGAACAGGTAAGCAGATTCTGCACAAAGACGTAAACACAGAGCGCGGACCCGACGCATCAGAATCAGCTTTCTCTTTCTCGGTTTTCTCACCCGATGGCACGTACGTGTACACACCCTTGGGGCTGGAAGCCGACAGCTCACTGATTCTGATGTGTCGGCGTGTCCGCGCTTTGCGTTTACATCTTTTTTGCGCTAGATTCTGAGCTGCAGGTTTTGTCTCTCTCCAACCAAAATTCACTGAACCAGCAGCAAAAGAAGATCCGAACTGTGCTTCACATTTGATAAATGTCGTCATTAATTCCCTCTGACTTCTGCTGTTTTGCTTCCACCATGAAGCAAAACAGCATTATTCATTCGCTTATTACACACCAGTCTACCGTTGTTTACAGCGCTGTCGGCCGCCGTCTATATATATATTTTTAGAACTCAAATAACCTCGTGCAAGAGAGCCTAATTTCTGCTGTTCAATACTGAAGAAATGTATACTTTTTAAAATTATGTAAAATTGCAGAATATTTTTAAGGTTATCTGCTATAAAAAGCCAGGCCAGGAAAATCTGATTCATGTTTTTCTGTTTTATCCTCAGTTACTTTGACACAAAGGCATCTGCTGTGATGCTCACACCTCTGATGAAGTCTCACAGTGTCAGTACTGATAGATGATCAGAAATATAATACTTATGACTGTCTGAGGCAAAATTGAATCGAATCACCAAACAGGTCGTAACAGGAGGCTGATGTGATGATTAAGTTTAACATTGCCTACAATATTGTCAAAGAATGCCAAAACACTTTAAGCACAAGCACTTTTTCAGTAACTTATCTTTCTTGTAGAACTGTGCTCCAAATAAAGAACTTTGTGTTGGCAAGATTGTTAGTTAATCCTTTACAAATCAATATTGTCTGTATGGACAGCAGTTTCCCCCCTTAAAAAGTGCACATGTAAAACTGCGGTGTTAAGTGATGCGGGTTAAAAATTTGGGTGCGCCTAACTTTTGTACTGGTGCGCCAGTGCAAACGTGGCAAAAGGTTAGTCTAGAGCCCTGCATAGGCAGGTGGTAGACTTTATCTCTGATGGCCTTTGCTTTTTATAGTTGATATGGTTCTTTGTAACCCAAATAATTTTCTTAGGGATTAATAAAATATGCTGATTCTGATTAGCTTCATGAGGTGGTGACCTCCAGCTTGCACTGCAGCAGTTTAACGCTAAGTGAGGGGAAAGACAATAAGCACCTCCATAAATTCCAGATATTTAATCTGCTCAGTTTGCCACGAGATAATGACAGAATAGGACTCCATGAAACTGTTTGTCCATCAGTTATTCAGTTACAATTGAACCTCTGGAACTAGGGACTGCAATTCAACTGCATCTTAATTATTTGACGAAAAACAATCAAGGTGGTATACAGAGACAAAATTCCAAAAACTGCGTCCAACTGTCTAAAAAAAAAAAAAGACTTAAGTGCTTACTGAGACCTATGCACCTTTACTCATTAATTTATAGTGCAAAATCTTTGCTACTGTATAAAAAGCAAATAAGCAAAAATAATGCAGCAATGACTGCATTATTAGAGCCAGAAGGTTATTCTTGTCCCTTCTGGCTTCTCAATAATCATCAGTCAGACTGTATGTGTTTCTCTACTAAACCTCTTAATGTTTGAATTCAGGTGTTCATTGAATTGAGTCCCATTGCCACAGGTGTATAAAATCAAGCACCTAGCCACGCAGTCTGCCCTTACAAACATTTGTGAAAGAACAGGTTGTTCTGATACTGTAATAGGATGCCACCATTGCAACAAGTCAGGTCATGACATGTCTTCTCTCCAAGATATCTCACGATCAGCTGTAAGCAGTTTAATTGTGAAGTGTTAATGAACCACAGGAAGTCTAACACTACGTAAAGTTACAGAGCGGGGTTTCAGAGTGCTGAGTTGTAAAAGTCACTGACTCTCTGCTGATTTAATAACTACAAACGACAAAAACTGAACTGAGGGATTCGTGACATCTGTTTCTTTGGCTGAGCAGCTCCTGTAGTTGTAATATGAAGGTGACCTGGTATTTTTTGTCCATACAGTGCACTATGTTAACTTATGTGACCATTGCTCTCTGGGTTTTGTTGTTGATGCTTATACCTTTGACTTGCACTGCATCAGTAGGAAGCGTGTCTGGTGCATCTGCCTCCTCTGGAGAGCTGGAGAGGGAGATAAATGAGGGCAGCACCAACGAACCTGTGGAGGGCATCCCCAGTGATGCTTGAGAATCCTGTGGCATCACAACAGACAGATGGGGTCTGACAGAAGGGGGGGAAAAAGCCAACAAAACAAAACATAACATAATTAGTCACATGACCAAAGTTTTACAAGTCATGATAAAGATCGATTTAAATTTTAGACCTCTTCAGAGGATCCTTGGTGCGTGCTTTCTTAGCTGGAGGGGTCACACTGTTGCTGGCGCGGCGTTTGACTCGTTGGCGGTGCTGCAACTTACAGCGTGAGCCATGTGGGCAGGAGCCCGTCTTAGAGAAGTCTGGACACACTAGAGTGTGTTTCTTCTTACACTGGTGATAATAAAACACACACACAATCAGGTTTGTAGTTTCACTGCAGACATGAAGAAAGTGACAACTTGTGTCATCACAAATATGGTCAATATGAGTGGATTAATGTCTAACATCTATAAAACATGTGACCTAGTGTACCTTTATTTGTTTAAGTCTGTCTGTCCACATAAGAGACATGTTAAATATTCATATTACGCTGACTACTGTCATGCTTGTCACTACAGTCATCAATCTTGAGATTGTACTGCATAATGCAACCACTTATTTAAGGGGGTGTTTTTGTTTTGAGTTTGTCTGGGATGGGCCACACGTTCTAACTCCTCAGGTTCAAGTCTCTTAGAGAAACACTCTACACCCAAAACATCTCAAATCCAGGAACCACACACACCACGCAGTCCTCCCAGAGATCTGCTCCTATGTTACTGGTGCCAGAAACCACAGGACCCCTCAAAGATTTCAGGGGTCAATGCCCAACAAGTCAGTTTGCAGCATGCGAGGGACTTGCACAATTTCAGGCAGGTGGCATAAATAAAGGGGCAGACTGGTATAGTTTAAGTATCAAAGACTTTCACTTATTGGAGGATGGTAATGAATTTCTGACCATAGTTTATTTTTCTTCCTGATGTGATACAAAATTTTACTAATCTAGAACATTATGAAACTCGGTTTTGGCAGCTTGGAATATTAAACAACACTGTTCTGTATGTGTAGTGGTATTGAAGTTACTATCAGCACCAGTATAAAAACACAGTAAGAGATGACACTTTATTTGAGATGTAATTAAAGACTGCTTCATGAAGACCTGCACAGCATTTTAGTCATTTTAATGGCTCAATCTTAAGATCTGAAAGGAAACTGTAAAAGACAGAAATCCATTTCTGAGTAGTCAGCTGATTTCACATATACTGAACAGGCCTATGACAGGATTTTAAGTGGTAAAAGTGAGGCCCACCTCCTGATTAGGTGCTTTATATGACCCTCCTTTGTAAGTTACCTCTTTTAAAGAGACTATGTCTGTGCCACCCGTCTCTTTTTACATGCAAGCTGAGAAAGTGGGTCATTCTGGGGAGTAGTGTGCAAGAGAGAGCGATGCATGTTTGCAAGTGAGTGTGTATGACAGTGTAATACGGGTGTAAATTGGTAGCTTCATTCTCCACGAGATCCGATCCCTCCCACCTGTCAGAAAAGCTAATTATATTCACTCTGGGGTACAGGCTGCAGGGAGCGCGCGCATGTGTGTTTGTGCGCATCTGTGGAGGGATGACGAGTGCAGGACTGGGAAGCACACCAGAAATAGCGTGTACCAAGGGTTGGTGTGTCTGTGTGTGTGTAGGGGTGAGGGATCTCAGGATCGATTTTCCAAGAACACTGTGGACTCTTGGTCAACTCTCTCTGGAGCCCAGTGGCCCTGACTTGCTGCCATCAGAGCTCCTCTCACCATCCTCACACTGATGTTCCTGCACCCCTTGGTGCCAGGACGGCCCAGGATCAGCTTGCTGTCAAATGTTTCCCTGGATCATCTTATAGGGCTGCGGTTTTGTCACACTTCTCTAAACTAATCAGGTCCTCTACTAGGGCCCATAATGACGATTCCCATTTGGTGCATGACGCCACCATGAAACCTAACAGGTCTCCTGTTATGATGTACCACAAGGCATCATTTTAATAGATTCAGCTCATTTTTACTGGTACTGAAACAATTCTGCAATCATAAAGAGATTCAAGTTATACTACTATAAAATACAAATCACTAGATTTTCAGACTTTGACAGATTTTGTTTTGCATTTTCACTTGACGTACATTACCAAAATGGACAGAAACACTGGCAAGTCTTCACAAGCCTTGCAAAACCACAAACTTCTCTTACACTTCCACAGCTTTGTTTGTAGCGATGCTGTGCATTAAGCTGAGCATGCACCGAGCAGGTAAACTGCCTGACTAATCACAGACTTGCTTTAATGCTCTCCAAATTTAACAAGTCTCTGCTTTATAAAAACTTAAAGCAGATGGTAGCTGCAAAAAGCACATTGTTATGCACTTTTTTAAGCATACTATTTGTGTTTTTAAAAGACTTTATTAGTCCCAAAACAAATATAATTGTCACTATTTGGCAAACAGTTGGTTTATAAGAGACAAAAGTTACCTAACACAAATAAAGGTCATGTTTTCAGTTCAACATTGATATTGGATGACTCTTGTGATATCAAATTTGAGCAAATATTTTTCAGAAAGTTTGGTAGCGGATAAAGTGCTCAGTGCTGTTCTAACACTATTTAAAATGTAAATAAAAACAAAATGAAATGATTTGCATTTACAGAAAGAACAAATCTAATGTCTAATGTCAAAACTATAAATTGTATTTGAAAAAAAAAAAAAAATCAATGCGCTCCATTTGTTTTAGATGCCAAAAAGAGGTTTGAAAAAAAAGTTGAAACATGGACATATTTACTACTGCGCTGCATCTCCTCTTTTAAAGACTACAGTGTCTCAACATTTCAGAGCTTGCTTCATGATGTTTTTAATTTGGCAAGTTACTAAATGTTTTCAAGGGGTGACTAATCTGAATTACATTTGATATTTCCTTTTAATAATTACACAGGGTGGCACAGCGGCTAGCACTGTTGCCTTACAATCAAAGGGTCCTGGGCAGGACAAGGGTCTCCCTGTGCCAGCGTGGATTCTCTCCAAGTACTCCGGTTTCCTCCAATAGTCTGAAGACATGCATGTTAGGTTGAATGGTGATTCTAAATTGGCTCTAGGTGTGAGTGTGAATGCTTGTCTGTCTCAATACTCTAGGCCTGCCACAGACTAGTGACCTCTCAAGGATGTACCCTGCTTCTTGCCCTGTAACAGCTGGGATGGCTCCAGCACCACTGCGACTGCAGTGAATAAGAGGGAGAAAATAGACGGATGGACAGAAAATAATTATACAATAACCAGTTGTGCAAAGGGATAACTGGTTTTCTTTAGTTTTCCCTTTGCTCGCATGTTTTTTTTAAAAATGTGTTGCTGGTCTCATATTTGAAATATATTATTTTTTCAAAATAATTCAATTTTTATCAAATTGATGTATTGTTTTTTTCATCAGTTAGAATGAAAAACAGGACTTTAATGATTTTTGGATTATAGCATTGTGTTGTGTTTTACATTTTACATTGCCTTCTAACTTTCTTTCATATTGCTTATATAAAACAATTTGGAAGAAAGCTAGGATCAGTCCTGACAACTGACAGACAGCTATGCAGAGACGGGAAACTCTGCACACTCTGCACATCTAAATACACAATGTATGTAATAAAAGGATCATGTCTCTGTCACATACATCAACTTCTCCCAGCATGTGCTCGCAACCCCTATTATCAAAGTTCTTAAAACTGCCACGTATCTATCAATTAAGAAAGAGGACAGAGTCCTCAGGACTAGGCTGTGTTAAAACTGAAGAGTTAAAACAGGGAGGTAGTTGTATTGAAACAAAGTGTCAGAGAAATGGACTGTAAAAGCTCACTCGTCTTTCCTGAAGCTCCATACATCCTCATTTTCATAAAAAGACAGAAAGAGCGAGAAAGAAAGAGAGAGAGAGAGTAAGAGACGAAATGGGAGAAAAGAGCTAAAGTGGACAGAACATCTTTATCCCACACCAAGTTTCCACTTGATTTAAGGAATGCTGGGATGTCTCTGGGGCCTATTAGAGAGCTCTCTGCTGGGCCAAAACCAGGAAGAGTCAGCACATTTACCAAGAGACTGAAAGAAGGCGCAAAAGAAGCAAGAAAGAGAAGAAGGGAGGGAGGGTGGGAGATGGAAAAGACAGTAAAATGAAAAAAGAGGATATCATATGCATTTACAACTTGGGCATTAAGCCAACAATCGTTGAGAGCAACTTACAGTGAATGGAAGAGAACAATAATTGAGCACAGGTTGACATATTACTAAGATTACAAACTGAAAAAGGGAGTAAAAGGAGGAATTTACCATGTCGCTACACTTCAGGCTGTGATCAGATCGACATTACTATCCTCCTAATTTATTTCAATAATGCAGTGCGAGTGCCGATGCAGAATTCTTAGGTTTACGAACGAGCAAAGCGCTCCTGTTGCATCGAATTTTAGCAAAAAAAAGGGAACCTGGGCTTCACTTGTTGGGCACAATTCTAAGATCTTTTTGCCTGTGATTAGTTTATCGTTTATGTACAGCAAACATTCTTGATGCTCACTAATTTACAAAATGATCATTTAGATAGGAGGAAATAAAAGCTGCTCCGACATCTTTAGGAATATCTGGTCACTTGGTGTCAGGATTTGGCAAGGATGTGAAATTCAAGCGAGTCTCCAAGACCAGAACTTATCTCCGTATAAAATATATAAACAGCACAACTGCATCAAGACAAACCTTTGAGTTTTTACTAACGAAAAACAAAAATCAGGATATCACAGTACAAGAAAAATGGGTTGTTAAAGTTTGGAGCGTGGCCCAACTTCAAAGACCAACACAACATCGCCACTAGAAGCCCAAGACAGACAACGCACAGTGAGAGAGGCTGTGCTCTCTAAAGCAGCTGCATAGGGCCCAAATACACACACTAAACCAACTTTCTCTCAGGCCGTGCATCAAGGAGCTCAAACCGAAGTGTTGACCCTGGATATACCTCTACACAGCAAAATCTCCAGTGTTAAATTAACACTAGAGAGTGTCTATATGGGTCCACTCCTCTGAGTGTTAAATACAACACTGTTGAGTGTTAAATTAACACTGTTGACAGTGTTATATGTTTAAAAGTAACCTAGTCAGTTTGAAGATTAACAATGGCTAACCCTGAGCAGTGCTGATTTTCTAACACTGGAATATTTCTAACATTTTGAGTTATTGAGTTATTAAGATGGACTCAGTCAGGTTCGGTGTAGCAGATTAGTAACAAACCATATGAAGTCTTGCAGCAAACTACAAAAGAAAACTGAACCTCGAGCAGTTTTTGAGCAAGTCTGTTTTCCAGTAGCCAAATAATGTTAGAGATTAGTATTTTCACTGGGCTCTGTCCTGGCCATACCCAGGTGTGCTGACACACAGCAAACTTCAAGATGTTTTATCATTGAACAGAGGAACTCTGTATCAACAATCTCACCCTGAATGATGAATTCAGAGAGGACAGACAGAACATGATCCTGACTGGTAACCAAAGTCAAATCAGTTATGTTCGTTCATCTTTATGGGCTTGTTCCCTTAACTTTTTCATCATTTCTACATTTTATATCTACTTTTTCTCTGTTTTCCTCTTTATTTCCTATATTTATTTTTATTTTCACTTGAACAGACAAGGAAAGACTGAAGGTGAGAGCAAACCAATAGCGTATATACAGTTTTTCCCCGCTGGTGGGAAGAAGGTGCATATAAAAAGGCTCAATTCGCTTTCGTTATCATGAGGCCAAACAGCAGCTCAGACAGCTCTCTGCTGAACACTGGCTCAGATGCTGTTTCAACCACCTGAAGCAGAGAAGAGCCTATGAAAGCCAACTATTTAGCCAATCTTCCAAAAACTATGGATGACTGGCCACGGCCAACAATCACAGGTGACTGTGAGTTTCATGTGTTAAGAAACCTGGAAGAAGATAGACCTCATGAAGGAGCTACAGCCAACTAAAAATTAAATTCGGGGAGTAAGATGCAGTGGAGAAATTTAGGAAAGCAGAGAAAGAGCTGCAAAGGGGGTGCACATGAGACAACACTGGGATGATACAGGATGGTAGTGGGTCTATGAGGAGAAGGATGAGGAAGGGGGAGGAGGATGGAGGATGGAGGACAGGAGCAGACTTAACCCCTGAGATGCTGAAGTGTCTGCCTGCCTGGCCCATAGTGCCATCCTCAGCAGTTTTCCCATCTATAATTACTGCCTGCTATCCATCATAGAGCCGCCAGAGCATCGCAGCGCACCGCTCTATAAACACACACACACGCACTCAGGCACAAACACACACAGGGGAAAATCACAGACCTAAGCACTTCAGCTAATAGAATAAATATTAATATCCCTTTTGTTTTCTATATCCTCATTTCCCCATGCAATATTTAAATGAGGTCTGACAGTGTGAAAAAGCATCTGTTTCACACTCAAAAATAAGCACAACGAAGAGAAGGGAGCCAGAGATGGATGCAAAAACACAAGGGTGGGGTGGGAGGTGGTGGGGTGGGGGCAGGAGTGGAGGGTGTGTTTGAGGTTGACACGTGGGCAGCAAGTGCGTGTGGTGACTTAAGGATCGTGAGTTCAGTGGAAGTGGTTTTCTTACCCATCAGACCCTCAATGTGTCACTCAGACACTACAGTTATGCCATTATGGACCACCACCCCCTGCAGCTGTTCCTGCCTGTGTGTCAGTGTGTACATGTGCGTTTCTGTGTGTGTGTTCGGGGGTGGGGGTGGAACCACTTGTTTACCTAAGCCTTAAGTTCAGGGAAACTTTATACATGTTATAATCCGTATGCTCAAATTGAGGAGCACAGCTTAAAGAAAGAACTCTGAAATCAGATCACAGCGTCAGTGCAGGACTGAAACCAAATTTAGAGCCAAACTCACAGGTTTAACCGTGATCCACGTTAAACCTGTGAGTTTCAACTGATCATTGCACGTGTCTCTAATCTCACCTGCACTGATAACCGGCCAAAAGGTGTCCCTACAACATCCAGCTCAACCAATGAAGAGAGAGAAAGTACAAAAGTGACAGGAAATAATCCCCAAGCACCGGACATTCATGGATGTTGTTTTCCTAGCTAAATCTGGTCAGGCAGTCATGGCTTTAAAACAGACGTCACCTTCACATCTAAATTTGAGAAGTTAACTCAGCATGAATCCATGCTTACCCACTGAGCAAATTCTATCAGTGTAGTCTGAATGCAAAAAGCAGAATGATGGCAGTAACGCCAAATCCAGACTCAATTCTGATTACTTAATTCAAAAATTAGCTTAAACAGAAAAGAGAACAGCCAAGTTCACCATGAAGAGAGTGACACATTAACAAAAAACATCAGAGATCCCAAAAGCATACATGGTGGCTGGAGTGAGGAGTTTTTAAACACTCATTTTCACTCCGAAAGAAGCTTTTTGTCTATTTTGACTTCTGTCATTTCGACTGCAGGGACTAATGAACAGCACAAGTGCAAATTATGTTGTTTTACACATTTGTGATGCTGCTCCATGTGCAGTGTGCAGCAGAGACCTACACCATGTGGACATGGTTTAAAAAGCTCTGTGTAAATCTATAGATTACCAACACACCATCATGATAGAACCTGCTGCGATCATAAACAAACTGTGGCATAGAGTCTGTAAAATCTAATGCCCTTTAACAAATTAAAAATGTTTTTGTGCATTTGTTTGAGTTTTTACCTTCTCTCCCTCAGGACAGTAACCTTTTACAAAGTCTTGGCACACTTCAGCTTTGCGGGACACGTAGACATGACTGTAGGGACAGTCACTGTTGTTACAGATGCCCTTCAGGAAGTAGGAACACACCGGCATCTGGGAAGAGACAGACATGTGCGTGTATACCATGTGAACCTGACAAATGTTCACAGTGCTTAGTACATACAAGCAGAAAGTAAAGTGTGGAGGATGGTTTATGAATTAGAGAACCCAATGACTATACATAATTTCACAGCAGTGTTTTATGTAAAACCATCATCACAGAGAGGAAGATTGCAGGGGTGATGAGGTGACATGAGATTATACAACTTTATAAACAGACATGCAGTTCTAAAAACCACCACTAGACGTGTCCCGTGTGCCAAGTGATCTGTCACACCGAGCAGCTAAATGACCTTAATTGCAGTTGACAGCAGCGGAGCAAGAGTGAATGTGTGTCTTGACAGCATGTGTGCAGAGAGATCGACTGATTTGGGTGCAGGGGTGAGCCTGGTGGTGACCGGTCTAAATATACCTCTGAGGGGGATTCAGTGAAGAAAGATGAGAGAGGAGGCGGATTGTGAGAGGGACTCCACCTCGTTGAGATAGGATCAGTTCTACCTAATTAACTGCTACAGAAATATTTATCCAGGCTGAAGCTCGTCCAGC
>NC_140542.1:290405-298069 GCF_057382185.1 Mchenga conophoros
AATAAAAACTAAATATGTGACTGGTTATTTATACTCGGGTGGTTTGACGCATTAGTGCCAAATCCAAATGCGTCATCCAGCTCTGTCTGAGAATATTACAAACACTATGTACCCAATGCACGCCACAAATAGTGTAGGAAAATGAGGAATGAATAAGACGACAAGGAGATGGGCAGGGTGTGGTTACAAACGGCAGTTAATCTTACTCAGACCTCTAAATTTGGCATTTTTCTGGCTGTTAAGTCTCTTGTCAAGCGTGTGTTCTGAATTACAGTCCGGAGGCTCTGTACCAAGAACAAATATGAAGCTTGCTACAAAGATGTGAAATCACAACTCCTACTTGGAAGACACCCGAGACGTGTCTCTAGATGCATGAATTTGTGTTGTGATGCTGGTCACGAGCTGAACTGATTGGAGCTTCTCAATTTCACCTGCAGCTTTAGTCACAGCAGAATGTGTAAAAGAGAGGTAGAGAAGCAGGAAGAAAGTGGAGGCAGATCCAGGCTTTAATCTCCCCCATTCACTTCTCCAGGCCCTCCCCCTCACCTCTCTGACAGATGACAACTTTATTATTTCAGATGGCAAATCCAGCCAGTTCCCCTAAGTCTGTTAGAGGATATGTGAACGGTGCTACAGCCACAAATGTGAATATACACTCTCTGTACACTTACTGCCATGTTCTTGGACTAAATGTCTTAAATGCAGGGTATCTAATCTGTATAATTTTATGTCAACTGAAATATGTCCAAACCATGAATATAGCAGTGAGAAGTGTTGTACTTTAAGAACTAAATTTTCTGCAGCTAGAAAACAAATGAAGAGGAGAGGCAAGAAGAGTTGAGTGTGGAAACAAAGCGGTTTATTTACCGGCCAATCTAGTTCCTACCCTCACCTATGGCCACATCTTCTAGACGGTGACTGAAAGAATGAGATAGGCAGACAAAATGAGCATTCCCGTCATAGAAATCAGGGGAAGAGCTTGGTTCTTTGGGAGGGACTCCTTCACACTGAAAGACCTCCTAGACACCCCCTACGTGAAGCATTTTAGGATGTCCAACTGGTAGAGAACCCGAGGAAAGACGCAGAATATGCTGAGGAGATTATATCTTGGGTTGGGTGGGCATGCCTCCATGTCTCTGTAGGAGAAGTGGCTGAGGAGAGGACCACTCTCAAAACAACAGTAGCTTTACCCACCTCCTGTTATAACCTTATAACCTTCTTTGCAAGTGGCAACCAATCAAAAAAAAAGACAACAGTGTCATTCAGCATAGGAAGAACTGAGGGGAAAATGTGAACATAGTGCCTAATACTGGCCCAGCCATTTTTTGGTAATTTAAATACAATGTGAAGCAAGCGGTCACATTTGTGCCCTTGTTATACTCAGATTACAATGGTGGAAATTAATTCTCTTTTAAATATATTTTAATTAGGAAAATGTATTTGGACATCTGCTTGTGAGAGGAAAACACTGAGGCAGGCTCATTCAGGCACATTATAAATTTCCACGGTGGTTGTGTGAATGTTAGTCCTCTTTCAACTTCAGAAGTTGTTGAACACACAACACATATACCTGTTCGATTGATGGACATGTTCGCTGCTACGGTGCGGGACAGCTTATTGGCTGACACACGGTATAAGGACCCACGAATCCAACACATGCTGCTTCCTCTCCACTGCTGGGTGGATGACGGGTGTCTGTCGTGGGGAGCTCGAAGACGGCTCTGAAGGAAACTCCTTAGAGAAAGAGGGATTCAAATAAAAGAAGAATAGATGGTATAAGGAAACATTTGAGGAAATCAAATTACTCCCAATTCTGGTTTATTGCTACTTGGAATTATCCACTCAGCCCAGTTAATACACTGTAAAATTTTCATTCATGCATTGCTTTGAGCGAAAACCATCTGCTAGAAGACTTTCCGCTCACCCTCTTTCTTTTACCCATCCTTTCTCCCCAGCTCTCTCAGTATAACCCCTCTCTTCACTTTATGTTTCCCATCCTGTAGTCCCCCCTCTCTCGCTCTCTCTCTCTCTCTCTCTCTCTCTCTCTCTCTCATGTCACAGCACTCTGTTAAATTGCTCCTCTAATGGAAAGGACGGTAGTGTGGAAATGGAGAGAATTGAAAAGAGGAGAGAAGGAAATCAATGAGATAATAGGCAGGGCAGGGGGCCAGAGCAGCACGGTTGGCCCCTACACTTGAGTGTAGAGATCACACACACACACACACACACACACACACACACACACACACACACACACACACACACACACACACACACACAGAATTACAACACATTCCTACTATGGTATGTATAGTACACAAAATCGCAGGCCTCTGCACACAGGTTCAAGATTCAGGAGTCCCTCGGTTGGCCTGTGTATGTGTGCGGCATCTGTACGTGCGAGTCCACAGTGTGTGTGGAGCTTCTGGGTTGTGGTGGGGCGGTGCAGGGGTTATGGCGATAAATTGCGCTGTCCTGTCACTTCTATTTGGGGCGGATTGGGCTAGTGTGCAGGGCGCCGCTGGAGGTAATTTGCTGCCGTATTTCAGATGGGCTGGAAATGGGTTTAGAGCGAGAGTTCATGCCTCCCATTACAGAAAAGAGAGAGAGGGTTACCCCAAACGCATGGCGCGCACAAAACAACTGACATGGATGCTTAACACGTGCAGAGCTGCTGCACTGCTGCAAATAATATCAGCCATCAGCTGTGTTCACATGCACGCTCTATTAGACTGTGTGCCATAACTCAGCAGCACAGACACTCAGTTTCACTGATACAAGATCAGTGGACGCCCTACACAGGGCAACTGCAGCCAGGGGAGCTGTAATGGAGGCTAATGTTGGAGCACTGACTGCCACCCAGGGAGGCTTAAACAAGGACTGGGTGGCCTAGGGAGCCACAATGGAGGGTTAATGGGGATATGACATGAACAGTTAACACAGACGGCAGTTAACCCTGATACAGGGCTGCAGTCAAGGGGTGACGTTAGGATGTTCTCTCACCGGGTTCATATGTTCATACAAGTCTAAGTGTCAGAGCAATCGTCCCAGTGATTTCACATGTCTGTGCATGACTACTTTCATGTGTGCCATCCCCATCACAGAGCAGTTCTTCCCTTTGGCACAAAAATTATAACTGTTTGATGTACACACCTCTAATCTTGCAAACTAAGATCTGTTCAAGCTTTGTTCAATCCTTATGTTCATTATAAAACAGTCATGTCTATAAATTGTAATAAAGAGGGAACCCCAACAATCAGATGACTCCCACTGAGCAAGCACTTGTGGACAGTGGGAAGGAAAAACTCCTTTTTAACAGAAGAGACCTATGGCAGAACTCAGCCAGGCTCGGGTAGGGGTGAGAGGAGGAAGATGGATGCAACTCTGCAAAGCTAAGCCCTGCTTCCATGTTGTCTTTAGAAGGAAGAGGTTGTGTTCTAGAAACACTTCCAAACAAGCCATACATATTCAGTCTTGTTCTAATTGTTATAAACAGTTATGAACTTTAACTCTTAACGTGCTAACTGAGTCAGAGATTTAGATACTGGGTTTTTCTGCAATTTATTTCAGCACTGCTTGGTCTGAACTTGGGGTGAAGACACTGGGATGTCCACTCCTGGGAATATTGTGTCATTGTGTTAACACACACACCTGAATATTCTATATGAGAAACTACAAAAACTCTTTCCTTTTTAGATAAAGGTGCCATATTTACTGATACTTAACACACATGCCGCCTTTGATAACACAGCATATGGCTGCTATTTATCCTCTTTTTTTCTTCTTTCTTTTAATTCCTATGAAAGCAGTCAGGCTACGCATATAGAATAGTTGCTACTGTAATAAAGTGCTTTTGAATTTGAATAGTTTTTTCACAGGAGTCCATTTAAAAAGATTCAATTTAATCTACAACATTGGAGGAGGAAAATGTTGCTGGTGCTGAAGTTCTGAAAAAGCAATACCATTTTCTTGTGATGAAAATATTAACTAATGAGTTACTTTTAAGTAGGCAGCACTGTGATGTAACAGATTCATTTTTGATGAGCGTAATCTTGTGTGGGTTTTATAATTCATCTTTAAGGACACTTGGGGGTAATGTAGTCCATTCTCAAAGCTGAAGACTGGGCTGGTAAACCGTCTGGCAACACCAAGACAAAACATCTCAAAAGAACGTCCTTTTCTTAGACAAAATGAGAGCAGCTCTGAACTGCATGCACACACGGAAGTGCACATAATGAGTCACACTGGTTCACACATGGCTTGTTTATACACAAATAACATAATAGTAAGTTCCAGAGAACACAAAAAATGAAGCCAGCATTTAACTGCAGTTCTTTAAATGGCCACTTGAGGCTCTCAAGGCTTTGTCACAGGGCTGTCACTGGGGATGTTGCCGGTCCAGCACAGGGCCTGCTAGGTCTCACCTCTGGTAATTTGTGTTTGTGCTGTTGGTGCTTCTTGGAGCATTTTAATGACATATTCTGACAAATAATATGACTTGCTATGGTAAGGCGATTAAAAAGAAGTTATGCTTCAGTTTTGGTGAGTGAAATTGTTTCTATTGGTCCTTCCTTCATAATAATTAGCAGCTATCTCCATCTGTACAATGCACTTATACAGCCAATTGATGCAGCTCACAGATCCGATGACAGCTTACAAGGCGGCTCAGATACTGTGACAATGAAATAATCCATGCCGGTCTTTGTTCACTTCACCATGTGTCAGCAGCAGCGCCCCTTTGTTAGTGGGAGAGCTTAGATAGAGATAAAAATCTGTACTTTGCAGTTTTTTTCCTGCCTGCAATACCAACAAGTTTTTTCTGTGACTAGTAAAAATTATTTCAAACTGTGGTTTGAGTTTACATTTCTTTTTCATCTCTCTCTCTGCACAGAACTGCTAAAATCTCAAAATATCATTTTCCGGGGTGCGTAAAAATGTGATAATCAATTTCTCAAACCAACTGAAAATAAAATTTTCTTTAAATATCTTATAACTAGCAGAACAATAACAGTCAAAACCACAAACAAATTAAAATTACACAGACATAAGAGGAGCTCAAAGAGAATGGGGAGGCGTTTTTGCTTGATTAATTTATAGGACAATTAAATTTACTTTTAGATTGAAGTTCTACAAATTAACAAATTTGTTCAGCCCTGAAGCACAGTTTATGTAATCTTTACACTTTTAAGTGTGCTAGAAAGCATAAAATAAAGATTGGAGGTCACAGACAGTAAAAGATCTTAAACTCATCAAAAAAAACCTGTAAAAAATATGGTGTGAAAAACAAGAGAACTAGAGGACAGGGCAAGGCTACAAAGAAACTCTCTTGAGACCATCCAGTATGTCTGACTCTGTATATGTGTATGCAGGTGTGTGTATGTGCGGTGCTCTGACCATGCAATGCACAGATAAAGGAGAGCGCGATTCAGCACTACCGGTGCCGTTGATGAATGATCCGACTTTTGTTTTAGTGACAAGGAAGAATTTGGAGGGTCGCGCAACTGCTCAGAATAATGCTGCCCTTGTCTTATTTGTCTGCAACCCCAGCATTAGTAAAGCTCATATTGGGAAACAGTTACCCTTGAAACAGAGCACAGCAAAAACAGTTGTCTGGCTAATTCTAACCGAGAGCATTGCTTCTTCACACTTTTAAAGGAAACCAAAGTAGCCGAGTTACGCATCAGGATCCTTTCAAATCCAATGTAAGGGGAACTGACTGTAGTGTAGAAAGTAACAATAAAACATATTTATTGAGAACTCAGCATTAAAAAGCAGCAGAAGAGAATCTTAACACACAACTGTATGGTGGGAGGTGGATGACTAATGTGATAAGTAATGAGCAAAGGAATGAATTGCGGTATAAAGCGGAATGAATGGGGTGGTGAATGCAGGAAAAAGAAGAGAGAAGTGAAGAAGAGGGAGCGCTGCTTCACTTTATTGCCCAGTCTCTTACATCCTGTACTGATCAATACTGAAGCACTAAAGGAGATGAGCGCCGGACCAGATGTGTGTGTGTACATATTATATATATATATATATATATATACATACATATATACACAAAAGTATGTATGTATGTATGTATATGCATGAGGGCCTTAACATTTATGCCAGAAATAAAGAAGAGAAAGATGGAGGCATTTGCAAGACTGACATGAAATTTTATCAAACAGAAAGACATAAAACACAAGAAAGAACAGCAACAGAGCAAACATAGGGGGACAGAAATTAAAGAGTGGGTTCGCGGGGAGAAAAATAGCAAGGGAGATGAAAGGAGGGTTGGGCTGTAATTTATCCTCCAGAGTGCATGCTTTACAGCTTTCTTAATTCAACTCCTGATACTATTAATGGAGTTAATGTTGAGATTATATCTATTTTCTGGTGGTGGAGCCTGAAATACTGCAGCCGATTCCCCCGCCCCTTCAAACTGTCACCCAGCTCTAAATCACACACCATGCCTGTTATGGCTAAAACTAGGAGAGAGAACGGTATGTTGGGCAGAGGCAACCTCACTTCCTGTGGGCCTGGGAGCAAGACATCTGTGCAACTAAATGGACGAGAAGGACAAGTTTAAAAAAATAAAATCAGTTTTACCAGTCACATATTTACAGATAAACTGTTTTTTAAACCAAAACTAAGTAAAACTAGTTAAATTAAACTCCTTAAGCAACCCCCCCCTTCTCAATAGAGGCACCATCATCAGCCTCAAAAAATCCTTAGGGGATGCAAGATGCCCATGAAGCAGAATATTCTCAGTGTTGCAGGTACATGTTTCAGCTTTAACACTCTTAGTACCCATTCTAAAATGTGTCACCAAGAACAATTTTCAAAAGTTTAAACAGGTCAATGCTAGGATGGGTGATTGGAACAGAGGCCAGTGGGAACAATAATAGTATCCAGGACATCCCTGTGCTTTTATTAAGGCAACCAAAACATTGCTCACAAATCTCGGCCTGGAACTCAGTGACACTTTGACTCTCAACATATATGATACACAAAGTTCACCTTTATTTTATTTTTGTTGGACAAGATAAGAAATGTTTCTCAATGACTTTTACCAAACCACAGATAAATGCGCCTACAAGTGCATGCTATTTAGGCAAGCTTTATGTTCAGTCCTTGAAATCATTTTTGTTGAATGCAGACAGAACTTTAGGGGAAAATGTGTTTAGATTTTTTTCTTAAAAAACAAAAAAAAAAATATATATATATTTTTTAATATATGCATATCAGTGAATTAAGTCTTAACAAGAATGTCAAAAATGAATTAAATGGTACCACATCACTTTTAAATATCTAATCAATGGCTTTTCTCTACAGGTTATCTGAACACATTGGGATCCTCTGGACTACTGAGCGGTCAGGTACGGTATGTATGGTATGTTTTCTAAGATGCAGCTGTGGCAGGCAGAGATAAGAGTTGAGAAGGTATGAAGCGAGACCAACGGGTCTGATAGGCCAAAGATGAAGAGGAGTACTCAGTAGTTAAGAGCAAAGAATATGAGCTCATGCTGCACTCAATAGCTTCAAATTGATAAAAGTGGTGGTGGTCTTTGGAGTTAAACAGATAGATAAAGCATAAAAAAGGAGCAGGTATGAGGGTGGGGTGGGGGTACGAGTCTCCTTGGGGACCTGATGGGTCCCCCTCCCTCCCTATCTCTTTC
>NC_140542.1:298169-314737 GCF_057382185.1 Mchenga conophoros
ACAATCTTTGCTCAGGTTGGTATTAAAAATAGCTGCTGGTACATGAAAGACCACAGGGGAAGTCAGTCTTGTAAACTGCATGGTTATTAAAAAATGAAGCATGGTGGCACGAACCGATAACCCCCACAGTGTGAGCTTAACATTGCTAAGAGTATTCATAAATGTATAATTTTTCTGTACCCATATTTATGTGCTCTAATTGGGTTTTCATGTGGTATGAATGAATATCAGTGAATATGATACACTGTTTACAGTGGCATAATTACGGTGCCTAGTCTGCATGTGAAGCATGTGCTAAACGTGTGAGTTAGTTTGTGATATACTGCACGTTTCATTTATTGTATAATAATCAAAGTGATGACAATCTGCACATAATGCATCTGTAAAACGTGACATACTCACAGTCATCCATGTGAAGAAGTCTGAGGCCTCAGGCAGGATGCTGAGCTCCTGAAATCACCAGGAAACAAAATCAGCTGGAAGCAAAGACACGATCCTGCCGACTGAACCTGGCCATCACTCACCTGTTCAACTGTACCGTAACACACGTGTCCATTTCCAACATATCCTTCATCGCAGACACACGTCCACTGAGAGGACAGCAGGAGACAGCTGGCCTGCACACACAAACAGTTAAACAGGGACACGGTCACCGAGGGCCTAGCTTCGGTCATTTTTATCAGTACAAGACAGACATCATGCACAAGACGTCTTTTACTTTGAAAAAATTAAAGGAATTCAGTGAAGCTCTGCAGAGCCTCTGATTGGCTCTGAGGAACGATGATTGGCTGGTTTAGTTACTAGGAGTGAATCTACAGACCAGTTTGACCAGGTATGGTCAAATTGAAGATATAGTTAAAGGAGTCAAATCTGGCTTTGACACCCTGATCACAGCGCTGCAGGCAAATGACATCAAAGCAAAAGACCTGTTTTATGTTGCTGTTGGTATGACCCATAATGATTTTAGCAGAAAAGATGCTTTCAGTGGATTTGCTTGGTTTTTGCTACTCACAAAGTAGTGACAGCCTCCGTCTGCAGTCACACACTGGTTCACAGGTTCACAGTCCTGCCCGCTGCCCTGGTAACCGGCCTTACAGGTGCAGTCACTCTGAACAGGAGCAGATAACAACAGGACATTACTGCTGCGGAGACAGCTTCACTCTTTGGTGCTGGTGGACCAGATCACAAATCACTTCTGATGATACTGCCTAAAGGCGGCATGTATAATGTAAACAGAATTGATCTTAGCACAGAGCCCTGTGGAACTTCATAATTAATCTTAGTGTGTGAAGAGGACTCTCCATTTACATGAACAAACTGGAGTCTATCAGAGAGGTATGATACGAACCACTGCAGCACCGTACCTGTAACACCTACAGCATGCTCTAGTCGCTCTAATAGAATATTATGATCAACAGTATTGAACACTCCATTGAGGTCTAGCAGGACAAAATTCCAGTCTGAAGTGGGCACCCCACTTTTTTCTGAGGAACCATGAACCATGGGCTCAGAATTAGAGGTGCCAGATCTTTACAGAAGATAAGATAAGATAAGATAACCTTTATTAGTCCCACACGTGGGAAATTTGTTTTGTCACAGCAGGAAGTGGACAGTGCAAAAGTTATGACGCAAAAATTAGAAGGCAAATAAAGCTGACAGAACCACATCATCTACAAAAGGAAGCAGCAAGATCCTGAGACTAACAAACTGCCACGTGGCAAACATTAACTGAATAAATAGTTCCATTTATTGAAACTGCAAAATTGGGTGCTTTTGACTGGGGGGTTCCCAAAAACAATGATGTGACATCATTAAGAACAAACTGACCGACAACGTGTTAAAAAACTGAGATAAAAGAAATATTCCCCCCGAGGTCCGCACGGCCCCAGTTTAAATAGGCCAGTGTAAGTTTGAATAATCAACCACATTTCAGGATTCACATTTTCTGGCCCTCTCATGTTTTAATAATACTGCACTCCTTACTGCCACCCTAAGGACGGACTGAAGTGGTGCATTCCCAGGGTAAGAGCACATTAATGAGATAAACCATCCGTCAGTGACATCTCCACATTCACGTCTCAGCTGATATCAGTGTCCTTACCTGTCCGGGTCCCACATAGACACAGGTGGCGTTGGGGTGGCAGCCGCCTCTGTCAGGACTGTTGCAGTTGTTGATTGGTTGACACTCATCCCCATCCTCCCTCCATCCAGTCAGACACTGACAGACGTGAGTCCCAGGGCCTGTCTTTATACATTTAGCCTGCAAGGGGCAGAATGCAGCACGGGCAGCAGTGAGGAAACAGACTGCGTTTTTTACAGTTACACTATAAAAACTGGAGACTTACGTTCAGGCTGCAGCCACCTCGGTGGGGTGGAGCACACGGGTCAGATGCCACACAGGTGATCCCATCACCTTGGAAACCAGTTTTACAAATACACCTAAAATAAGACACAGTACAGAATAATGTGTGGTACGAGATAACTGTTCACTACAGACGTCTGACTCAGGGTTAAAGCTCAGACTCCATCCAGGTAAACTCACTTGACTGTTCCCTGGCTGAAGTCACAGTCAGCATGTGCGTGGCAAAACTGAGCCTGAGCGCCGCAGGCGGCCGTCTGTCGATCACACAAAGGACCGGTGTAACCCTGCTGACACGAGTCCACTTTACACCGACCGTCTGAATCCGGACGGTTATCACACTGCCCGTGGATACAGGGGCAGGCTGAGGATAGACAAGTACATCATCTTTACATCATGTCTGCCTGTGTGACGTCACAAAGTATGAGTCAGACTTACTTCTGTCACAGTTTGGTCCATATTTGTTGGAGGAGGAACAGTACTGACAGCGTGAGCCGCTGAAGTTCGGTTCACAGCTGCATGTTCCATTTCTTGAAACCCCCTCCGAACACTGAAAAGCACAAAACACACTTTAGGTTCCTCCTCCATAAACCAAACACCTCACTTTCCCTGCAAACACTGAAACATTTCAGTTTTCTTCCGTCACCGCTGGACTGCAAACAGGAAAAAGTCTGTTCAAAGAACAGAAAGCACTAAAGCTTCTTCCAAATAAAGTAATTAAGGAATTATGGGAATGTCTGACCTGCCCGTGTCCAGAGCAGGGCGTCTGGTATCCACCTGGACATGGTCTGCAGTCTGGACCGTAGAAACCTTTACAGCACGCTGGAATCTGAACGGATATACACGAGGTTATTCTGACGGCCTCTACAAAGTTACATCTTCTAGGCTTCAGTGTCTTTCTGTTCCAACATGAAGTAAACTGCCCGATTTTACTAAAGTGTGTACCGTGACCGTTGAGTTGCAGTGTGCAGAGCAGCCTTTCACTGGGACTTTAACAGATGGGTTGCCCTTGGTGAAAATATAAGAACATCCAAATGTGGAAGAGCCCTGGATAAAGACAGCATAATCATATTTTAAATCAGCTCAAAGTAAGAAAGGGAAGTGAATAAATATCCAGATGCTTCACAGTGAGTTCAGTCTTACTGTAAAAACTCCAGAAGAGCATTGGGTCATTATTAGCTTTGAACACGCGACACATTCACCCTGAAAAACACATGAGTTGATCAAATATCTCAAACACACTCAAAGGGCTTCAGTGTTTTAGGGCGGGCTCAAAGGTGAAGGGGCAGAATCTCGCAGTGTCCTCGTGTTTCTGTTCCTGGGATAAAGTCACCTCACTGATCAAATACATTTACTCATCCAATGGAGGCAGAGTCCAACAGTGTAGCATGGTGTGATGATCCAACTATGTGAGCTCCATGAGCTCAGTGCCTTTTGTTTTCACACTGAGCCTCATACGCTGCACATATACATTTAGGGTCAATCGATCATGTCATTAGACGTTAAACTCACCATGATGATTTTAGTCTCTGTGATGTCACATCTACTGGGCAACACAGGTTCGATGGAGGGCGGAGTCAAAACTCCATCCATCACATAAAGACGTCCATTTTTTGCCTCCACAGCTGCCTCCAACACGGCTGCACCATTAACCAAGATCTGGCCCTGAAACAGTGAAACGACGACCGGACAGAAATCCTGAGCTCATGTGAAAGTGTGGAAAACAGTCTTACTAAAATGCGGATAATAGGAGTGAATTCAACTTTTCTTTAGATGATGAAGGTTTGACACAGAAACCAGGAGCTGATGTTCAGTCAGCTTTAAGTCACACGGCTGTATTCCTTACAGGATCCATGGTGAATATTTACTGATTACACTCATTTCTCCAGAAAATGATTACAGAAATAAAAACGCTGCACTTTTAGGGATTTTTGTTATCTGGATTGTATTTTAAACTCTATTAATAATATTAATAAACTCTATTAATGTCAAGATTTCAAATGTTCAAGTTGAAAGTGAAATAAATTTCAGCAATATTTAAAAAGATCTGCAAGCTTATTAAAGAGACTAAATCTGCATGAACAGCACTAACACACACACACAGAAAGGATATTGGAACAATAATGTCAGTATTATAGCATACTTAGAACCAAACACTTTCCACCCTCCTTTGTTATTTTATAAGATTCATGATATTATTTAAGTATTCAACAGTGACTGTGACAGAGATTTGGGGTGATGTTGGGGGTTACAGATGGTGGAAATCCACACTTACATTTTCCATCACGGTGATTGTCAGAACCTGATTGGCCATTGTCACGTATCTTGGGGTTGACACAGCATTGTAGATCTCCAGCTGCATAACAGGGAGATAAAAAAAAACTGTCAGAGGGAACAAACGTGAATTATTAACGAGTCAGCGGACTGTCGCTCTCACCGCAGTGGCCGGAATAATGTGGTTCCTGAGAAACTCCAGCAGTTTGCTGTGACCCTGAGGATTCAGAACCAATCGTCTGGTGAATTATTCATGACAGACTACAAATTTGTCAGTTTTTGTGTTCATCCTTACGTCAGGGCTCATGAGATACTTCAGGTGTTCTTCTATCATTGCATCAAATGCTGCAGTGGTGGGTGCAAGCACAGTGATTGGTCCCGGCTGGTCCAGCAAAGATGCCAGAGGAGTTTTCTGCCGTGAGCACAAATTGTCCAGTTTGATCAATTTAGAAACTTAAGAACCAGGTCCTCATGCACCCGAATGTGTTACTAAGATAAATGCTCATGCACCGTGTTTGAGGTGGGATTCAGGCAACTCTCGGTCCTGACTCTGCTAATATTTACACATTTCTTCCTGCAGCATGAACATCAGAGACGTCTAATCCTGCAGGACCACAAATCAGTGCAATATTTCCTATTTAATCTGTGTTCAGAACCTAAAACTGATCATAGAAATATCACACTCCAAACATCTTCTGTGTCAGTGTTGACACAAAGCCCTGATCCAGTGTAATAATGTAATGATCCCATCCTCTGGTGGGCAGGAATGTGACTGGGACATTGGGACATGCAATAAAATGTCTTCCAGTGTTCAACTTGTTATTGACTCAATACAGGAAGTTACAGGATGTGATTAACTTCTAAACTGAGAATAAAAAAGTTGGCGTCTGCATGTATTCATGGCCTGATGTTCCTGCTATTGAAGAAAAGAAGTCTATACCTGTAATAAACTGGTGAAAGTCTGAAACTTGCCGTAGTCAGAAACGATCTTCATCAGGTTCTCCTGTGGAACAACAAAGTGTTCATGTAATGAGATGAATGGAGACATAATGAACAGGTTTATCTTTGCTGAGCACATTTACACCCAAACTAAAATCTTTCAGTCTTGCCACCTCAGTGTTGCTTTCTACGATGGGAGGCACGCTTTCCATCAGCCTATTGATGATATGGATGATCCCATTAGATGCAACAACATTAGACTGGATGATTACACCTTTCTTCCTGCCGCCATGGATACGGATTTTGGTTTGAGCGTCCTGGAATGAAACCAGAGGAAGATCTGACAATACAAAATTCTATCAAAGCCATTGGAGGCTTACCACTTTAACATTTGGAAGTGTGAAGACCGTAACAGTTTCACATGTTATCAAAAGTCTCTGAAGTACTTAAGACTGGACTTGGTGTCCACTGTGTGCATCACTTATTTGATTATAAATCTTAATTCATTCTTACAATAAACAGATGTAAGCCAAGTCTGTGAATGCTCTATTTATTGTCATCTTTATTGTGTTTCCAAGGGTTTAAAAACAGGATTCAGTCAAGTTATTTGTTTAATTGCTTAGGGAAAGGGTCTGAGTTTGGGTCTCGGTCAGGTTCTAGTTCGGGTTCTGGGTTAGCATTTTGCTTTGGGTTGGTTTGTTTCTTATGTGAAAAAACAAGTCATCACTCACTTTCCTCAAATTGTTTCAAATCTTTTTTATATTTCCTAATTTTTTTGCTTCGTGCCCTGACATGTTTACACTTCATGTTGTATCAATCTGCTGGTGATGAAGCCTCTCACCCCCTCTGATGTGTCCGTCTCTGCTGATTTTCCCGTCAGTGTGTAGAAGACATCAGTTTTCTTCAGTGTGTCAAACTGCATCATCCCAGCGACCAGATGCATCTTACACAGGTATGTAGCTTTGGACCTGTCCGCTATCAGAGTCCTCACCTAGTAAGAGGAGTAAAGGCAGATGTTTGAATCCTGACTGAACCCGTTTTGATTGAATTGTGTTTTTTCCTCTGGAGCTCAAAGAACGATGAGCTCCCAAAACAAAGCCAGGGTGTGAAAGAAACATAAAAGTGGCTCTAAAGTTAAAAGGAAGCTAAAACTAGCTGCTGATAAAAGTGGATCAGTTTATTTGAAGGGATTCGTACCGGCGTTCCCTTGAAGCCTTTATTTATCGGGATGAAAACGGTGAACGGACCCAAATTCTGCAGCGGCCACGACAAAGATCCTGCAAAACACACACAAACACAATCATCAACATTAGTTCTTTTCATGTGAGACGACTTCATTGACCATCTGTAAAATGTCTCACTACACAGATCGCATCTGAATACCTCCAAAAAACAAGTTGTGCATCAGCTGACGACTTGTCATTGCCAATAAAGCGGAGCAGTAATTGAGCATCGCTCCTATGTTTTACCATGGGATACGTCGGTTATGTCATGTGTTCTGGAGAATAAACAGAGCAGGATCGAACAGGAAGGCTACTTTAGGGGCGACCGTGCAGAACCCAGATTAAACATTTTAAAACTCACTTATAAAAAAAAGTCCTGGATGTGGTAAATAAAAGTGCTTAAAGGAGAAACTTGAAATAATTTTTCTGGATCAGTTTAATTTTTATGAATGCTAGTTTATTTACTGAGTTTTATTTAATATATCTGTCACTGGGCAGGTCACACCAGAACACCGTAGGCCAGAGGGAAAAGCTTACATGTGTCCCTGCACAGAGAGCTAAAGCTGAGGAAGTGAAAGTTTTCTGCTTTTTATGGACCAAATCACCTCAAACTGAATCCACATACCAAACAGAGTGATGGCATTGCTCAGCTGACCCGTCCACTGGCCTCCTGGTTCTGTGTTCAGGTCATTCAGACGCTCCATGATGTTCCCAATGCAGACTTTACCATTACCAATGTAGCCCTGGAGACAGGCGCACCTGAGGGACAGAGCAGCAAGTGACGGCTCAGTTCTGCAGCTCTGCTACTTGCTGCCTGCAGATTCAGGTATTGGTCCATGCAGACATTCAGTAAAGTAAAGTGACTGACTCAACTTGTCCAGGTCCCACGGTGCTGCAGTTGGCGTTCCGGTGGCAGGAATCAGGTGTGCAGGAGTTCTTTAGGCTGCAGCCACCGCCCGACAGAGTGTCAAACCCAGAGAGGCACTCACAGTGGGACTGAACAGAGCACAGAGCACAGCAGATTCAGAGGTCACTGACAAGGTCATCTGACAGCAAGCCGCTGCCCCCTGTGGGCCACAGCTCGTTACACACATGATGTGAAAGGTCAGCCAAAATGTTTTACCCTGCCCGGTCCATCGTACACACAGCGGGCAGACTCAGCGGCGCAGCCGCCACGATCGGTCTGACACGGGTCAATGGCCATGCAGACCCGCCCGTCCCCGCTGTAGCCCTCATTGCAGGTACACAGGTGCTGGTTTGGTCCAGTGTGGACACAGGAGGCCTGAGCGTGACACACCCGCTGCAGACACGGATTTATGGCTGAGAAAGACAAAGTGACAAAGTGAGAAAGACAAAGCTGGAGCACACAGAGACTCAAAGACTGTGACATTTACACTGACCACAGACGGGAGAGAGAACTAGAGGTGTGAGAGAGAGAGAGAGAGAGCACCAAGGGGGTACATATAAGCTCACATAAACACTTGGCTCCTGCTCTCTGGTAGCCGGGTAGACACTGGCACACTAACTGCCCCGTCAGAGCTTCTTCAATACAGCGAGAGTTCTGCTGACAGCTGAGAGCTGCACACTCTGGTAACTCTGAAACACAATACAGGTGTTAGCACAGGTGACAGGGTGCAGGCAAATGCAGAAACTGTATAGGTAACAGGAAACAGGAAAAGATAAGCTGACATGTTACCAAATCAGGAGAAGGACCAGACAACACAGCGGGACACCTGCTGCAGGTGGAGTTACCTGTGAATGTAAAGGTACCAGCAGGAGGACTGACCTTGGTCACAGTTGGGACCCGTGTATCCAGAGAAACAGGTGCATCGGCCGTCGCCCACTATTCCAGAAGCACAGAGGCCGTGGACACAGGAGCAGACTGCAAACAGTGTAAACAGAATTACGGTGGGTCAGAGGTTCCTGAGAACTCAGTGCATCTGTCACAGCTGGAGATGATGTTACCTGAGCTACAGGTGGGGCTGTACCGTCCAGGTGCACAGTCCTCACAGGCAGTTCCTGCAAAGCCCTCCTGCACACACACACACACACACACACACACACACACACACACACACACACACACAATTAAAAACAATGATAAACAGGATGTGACATCATGGGTAAACTTTAAGAGAGCCGTGGTTCTGGCCTGTAGAGAGACAGATTTGTAATGCAAACAGTTTGCTGCTGGGTCCTGTTACAGGAACCTGTATACCGATGTATTTTTCAAAGGTGGAGGGGTTCTGCTTTTACGGTCATTAATTATTTAAACCTTTCAGCCAACCACCGATGCAACACACACATTTATGGGGTTTGATTATTCACAGGGTTCTTGGGTTCCTGTAACAGTCTGAGATCTAAGGTTCTAAAGGGCTCTAGAATCTAGAAGCTCTGAGGTCATTTACTGTTGGTTCTGTGGACAGTGAGTGTTGTTCAAGGTTCTAATATTATGCCTTCTTTATGACAATAAACCCAGATATATGATTACGTCCTAAATATACATTTATATGGACACAAACTCACGCGAAGACTGCAGATTACAGTGATTGTGTCAGTCTGCTTTCACGTTATTGTAGTTTGTTTTATTTTTTGGTTTGTCTGTGTTCCAATCAGCTTTGCTTTCTCACTCCAATTTACCTGCAAATCAGCTGATTTTTGTCACCAGGTGTGTGACGTGATGTGAGAGCAGGTGTGTGAGGTGACACTGTCTTTCATTGTTCTTGTAACAGCGAAAATAAACATCTATTCTATGAGAGCAGGTGTGTGAGAGCAGGAGTGTGATGTACAGTTAGAGCAGGTGTGTAAGGTGAGAACAGGTGTGTGAGGTCACCTGGCAGCTGCAGGTCCCATTCCCTCCCAGTCCAGCGGAGCAGATGCCTCTGCCGCTGCAGGGTCTGGCGGCCTGGTCAGGACACTCTGAAAGAGAACGGGCACATGGTGTGAACAGGAAGCTGACGCTTCATGATTGTGGAGCGCTGCTGTTGTGTTTTCTATGAGGAAACAGACCCCCCCCCCACACACACACACACACACACACACACACACACTTCCTGCCATCCTCCTTCATGTCATCACATCACCATCATCTGTTTCCCTTCCCCTCTTCCGCTCACAGAACAAATAACCACCACAGCATCACAGGATAGCATCGCAGGAAGCACGGATACCAGGATCGTTCATTCCTGGGTGTTTTTTTTCCTCTTTGAAAGTTATGAAGAAATCCTTCTTATATTTTTAAGTATTTGAACATGTGCCTGTATTATTTTATTATTACTTTGATGCTAAGTCAGTTTATGGCAGCGTCACTTAGGACCGGAAGGTCGGAGCTGGACCAGAGAAATGATCAACAGTTCATAATGAAAATAACTTCTGTTTGATACCAAACATTTGAAAGTGAACATAGTTTTAAAAAAAATCTGTTTTCACATGACTGCACAGCGATGACCATCAAATATATACTGGTTCTCATACTCAGGAGACATTTTACTTGTTATAATTAAGTATTTTTTATGATATTACTCATACTTTCACATGAGTATCAGGACTTTTACTTTTAAAGGTACTTTTACGTAACAACGACTTCCTCCACTTGTTGGAGGATTGCTTTGGGGTTTTCTGTGAAAACTTTGTAAGAGTTTCAGTGATTTTTTTTTCTTTTTTGCGTTTCTAGTGGCAGAGTCTTCAGTGAAGGTGGAGCTGGGGGTGGATGGAGGACAAGCAAAGTCCTAGAAGACCCAGGTTCAGGTGTGTCAGCTCTCAGGAGCAGAAAAAACTGAGCATTACTTTTCTGCTTTGAACAGATAAAGCAGGCATGAGACGCATGGGGGGGGGGGGGGGGGGGGGGTGTCCACTGAGTAAGCAGATTCCAGTCCTGCTGACAGCGTCTGACCAGAGGAAATGGGGAGGAAGTTTCTGGTTCCTGCAGGACGATCTGGTTCCTACAGAACTGAAAATGTGACACAAGTCACCTGGAAGCCAGAGCTCAGTTTCTTTAGACCACCGAGAAGTCTTGTAGTGAATTTCTGGACAGACCGAGTGTGCTGCTGCTAGCATGCTATGACCAATGAGTGAATACAAAAATTATCACAGTCACAAATTTACATTTTAAACTTCTTTAAATTTAAACGTATTGAATTAAATGTAGCACATGGACCAAAGCGCCCGTCCACCCTCACATCACCCTTACAGAAGCTGCTCGGCTGTGAAGTCTCTGTGCTGATGTTAACGCTGGAGGAGGTTTGAAGCTCAGCAGCTCCTGAGTCAGCAGGACTTTTACACTCACAACTTTTACGCACTCGATGGCACCGCTCTGTAACTTCGCATGCTCCTTTACTTCTTGTCTGAGCCGCTGAGGCGCCTGAAAGCTGAAGAAAGTTCACAGCCTGCCTCACAGCAACATCCACACCTGCTCTCTCTCACACATTTGTAAAGGCAGACTGCGTTGCGGTGCTGGACTTTACACACCTGTGGTAACAGGATCATTTTTCCATTCTTTAATACAATAGACTCCCCACTACAAATGTTAGGCCTGTTATTTTGCAGCCTTTTAACATTATATGTGGTAAACGGACTGATTCTTGTACAGCACCTTTCTACTATGAGCACTCAAATCACTTTATACAACATGCTTCTCACACATTCATACAGCCTCTTTTGAATATAACATAATGATTAAATAAAAGCTTTTTGGCTCTTTGAGGACGAGCTGGTGTGTCGGTACTGACCGATGCAGTCGGGGCCCCAGTAACCTGGACAGCAGCTCTTTATTTCCACCTCCTTGTAGCACTCGAAGGAGCAGCCACTGAGGGGCAGCTTCATGCTGGGAGTGTTGATGTAGTACCTGCAGAACAGACAGACAGACTGGAGGTAAAGTGGCTGCTGATGTTGGGATCCAGGACAGCAAGGCTCTCTCCTCTTAGAGGTGGAGGTGGGTGAGGGAGGGGAGGGGTCCTTATATAGCCTGATTCAGACGGAGAGGCTGCTCTGTGGCTCAGTGTGATACGCAGAAGGACTGTTTTGAACCCTGACTCGACAGCAGAACTGTTAACTGTAAATTCAATAGAAAATTATTAAAGAGGTGATGTGGAGATCTTTTAAAGTTTCTTGTGTGAGTTGTGATGTTTGATGTGAAATTGTGGAGGTATTTGAATTTGTGCAAAGAAGCTAATCACAGTTTATTGTTTCAACCATCAGTTGAACCACAATAAGGACTTTGAGTGGACCTGTGCTATGTGGTGCTCACTTGCAGTCCTGGGCGTTGGATCTGGGCGTGGGTTTGAATCCTGATGGGCATGGGATCAGCTGGCTGATGGTGCAGGAGTGGCACATCGTGCGAGTGCGGAGCACTGTCGAGTTGGAGCAAAAGTTCTGAAAAAAAAAGAAAAGAAAAGTGTCTTTCATCAATGTCTACGCTGTGTGAGTGAAACTGTGCTGGCAGTGTGTGGCTGCAGCTCTTAGCAGGACGATTTCCAACCAATCAGGAGCTCAGTGCTCCACACACTGTCAGCGTGCAGGTAAACTAGAAGGTAGCAGTGTGGAAAAGTTCAACTCATCACTTTGTAAAACTATTAAACCTCCTCCTCTGGACCTGAAAACCAAAGACTGCTGCTGGTGGCTCGACTGGAACAGGAAGTAAGTGTAATAACTGTAATAGCAGCTGTGGTTATCTGCTCCATCAGCTCCACCCAGGAAACGGTCAAAGGAGGCAAACAGGACACGGAGTTCCTGGGCCGATGATGACTTCCTGTTACAGCCTGCAGGTTCAGATGGGAATCAGCTGCTGACAGATAAACTGGTTCCTTTTTGCCTTTGCTCGGTGACAGTTGCTTGTCAGCGGGCTCTGGCTGTTGAGATAACCTCTGATGTGATTCCCGCTCAGTTTCCAGTATCAGCTTATCTAAACACGCGGCTTCCACTAATCGATCCGCTCTGTGTCATCTCTATAAGTCGCCAACTTCACTGAAGTTCAACAGTCATCGCATTGCTGCACAGCTATTCCTGTGTGGGCGGAGCTTTAGTCTTTGGCATGTGCGGCTTCTTCCTGCAGTCTCTGCTGTGTTTCTTTGTTTGCAGCTCTGCAGACCTGAGCAGGCTGCTGCAGGTACCTCATACTCCAGCTGTTGGCTGCACCAGCACATATCAGACTGAAGATCTGTTTATACAGAGCACATAATACTACACAGTACTGCCTGTAACCATGGCAACATTCTGCTTGAGTACCCCACACTAGTTATTTCTCACATTGTTTATGTGAATGTAAAGCTTCTTGAATGAGGGTTGGGGCTATTCCCACTGCGTCCACACTCTCAGGTGACTCCCCCTCCCCAGAAAGTGAACGTCAGAGCAAATGATGTGAGCAGTGCTTCAGTCTGCAGCTCATAATATTTCAGTCAGAGAACACATCGCTATGTAAGATATCAGAAAACCAGAAGTTATCACAGATGAAGCTTCAAACAGGACAGCACAACTAAAATAAATGGAGCTCTTTCTGAGCTGATGTGAGGAAGGGCTCTCAGATTCATCTACTCAAAGTTTCACAGAGACGCTGACGCACGACAACCAGTGTCCAAACTTTTACATCCTGAAGCTCATGTAGATTTTTACATCTGAACCGCCGAGTTCAGTTTTTGAGTTTGAAGCTGAACGAACTCCATGAATAAAAACAGGCGGACGAGCTTACCTGTGCAGCAGCTGACATCTTCAGCTCACTCATCATCATCATCATCAGAGAGACACACAGCAGCCGGACGCTCTGCAGGACCTCCATCTCTTCTGCCCTCCAACTTATCCCCGCCAACTCTTTTCAGCTCCTGCGCCTCTGAGCCGCCTCCTCCTCCTTTATCATCCCTCATGTGTTTCCTGAAAAACCAAACTCAAAGGAAACTGCCGAGTCCGAGGTACACACTGACCCATACATGCACACACACACACACACACACACACACACACACACACACACACACACACACACACACACACACACAAAATCAACACTCTGTGTGTCTGTGTTTCAGACCTTAAAAACAGAGACAGACACACACACACACACACACACACATACACAGAGACACACAGATACACTCCCACATACACAAACACATATACAGAAACACACTCACACACAAACACACCGGCGCACGCACACACACACACACATACACAGTTCAGTTGGTCTCAGGTTGCCATAATCGTCACTCCTGCGTTGACCTCACACCGACGGCAGTGCCGCGGTCGACATGCTCGCTATAAAGTTTCTGTGTGTATGAATGTGTGAATGTGAACACGCAGGAATGCAGATGTTTGATTTCTGAGGAGAAGCTGAGGGCAGCAGATGATCACACACAGGAGCCTGGGTGTGACCCCTGACCCTGTGGGCCCCTGGATCTGTGCCTGGCATACCCTGTTCAGTAATGTGCAGTAAGAATGGCAGGAAATCCTGGAGTGTAAATAAGAACATGTTTTCACTTTTTCCCCAAATCTTTCTGCCTCATCATCACACACTGCTGATAACACACACTCCTGTCTTTGTGAGGACCCTCTCTGACTCAGCAACATGCAACGAGACCGCGGCCTCAACCCAAACCTGAACCCTGCAACTATGCCTGAAGGTTTGAAGGCCTGAATATAAGAATAATGAATAAGTACAAAGTTTAAATAGTTTATCTGAGGTACACACGATCAGTCCTTGCTGTGCTACTCGAACAAAATGAACTCCATGTTGGATTCAGTCAGAACTGAAATTGGTCAGGAGAAAGTTCACTGAGCTCAGAGATCAGCTGAGCAGGACGATCATTTTTTTGATGTTACAGACGTTACACCCCTCATTTACACTCTGGGAATGCACAGATCCTAAAACTCAGGGCACTGTGGTGTCTGTCTGTTGCAGAGTCCAGCCTTACTGCATCCATGTGCTGATGATCAATGCACTGATTAACTGATCGTCATCGTCGGTCTGAGCTCCTCTACCAAAGGACACATTTTAGCAGTTTGAAGGTGTGGTCCATTCAGGCGTTTATGTTACAGTAAATTATTTACAGGGTTAGACTGATCAAAAAAATAAAAAACTACATTCCAAGAGCTACATCTCAGACTCTACAGGCTTCAGTTAGCAGGTTAAAGGTTAGAGTTCATGACAGCATGGTTAGAAAAAGGCAGAACAGGAATGGCTGTTCAGAGGGGCTGGAGGAGAAAGCCTCTTCTCAGTAAGAGGACATAACAGCAGGGATCGGGTTTGTAAAGCTGCATCTGAACAAAGACTTCAGGAACAACATCCTTTGACAGATGAGACCAAATGTAGATGTTTGTCCATCACGCACAGCAAACAGCTTGGATCAAGTGTCAGCACGGTGGAGAAGGGATGATGATCTAAGTGCACCTTGAACTTCTTTTGTGGTTCTTCAGTGTGAGGCCATCTGTCCCACAGATAAAGTTGGGACCAACCTGGGTCATCAGCAGGACAAAGATCCAAGCACAGCAGCAAATTTGCAACTGAACGGCTGAAACAGAAAAGAATCGAGCTGCTGCAGAGCTCAGAGAGCTGTGCACAGTTCAGATCAGTTTGAATGTTTCTCAAATTGTTTCTACGGTCTGATGTTTCATCAGCTGTTCTTTTGTTCCTGCTGTTTAAACTGTCAAATGAAAGAAGTGATGGATGCGTTCATCACCAACTGACAGACAGGATACTTTCTCCTAACTTTATTTAAACACATCCATGTGAACAAAGCTGTGCAGGCTTAATATGTTTTATATGCTTGTTATATTTACATCTTTCTGATGTCTTTAATCATTCTTTTATTCAAAAATCAAAAAGAAGACTCTTCTTGGGTGAGGTGGAGGCAGAATAGGCAGGGCCTTCTGTGATCAGATGTAATGAAGTACTTTTACTCTACATCATCAGCTGCCTGTACAGCTATACTGCTGTACTTCCAGCTGGAATGTAGTATTTCCTGTTTCTGGATTATTCACAAGGTTTCCTTCTTTCAGGATGCCTTTTTGGGAATGTTTCTGGAATATCTTGTGAGGAGTTTTATGGTTTGTTAAAGACAAACTGAACCAAATCTCCTCTAACATTTTCTCTACCAGGCATTTTATTTTTTATTAGTCAAAGTATAATAAACCGTATTTGTGTGGAACCTTTAAACAGACTCACAGCTTTTTGTTCTGTTGTTTTCATGTTTTTGTTAATAAAGTTTGCCAACAGAAATTGAACAAGGAACTCTTCACGTCCACATTTACGGGATCATTTCACCTTCTGATGTCAGTTTGATTCTTTTTGGACAGAAATTATAAAAATATGATTCCATACCAAATAATCAACTTTTAAAAATTATTTACACATAAATATCTTTATTTTAAAATATGAAATCAGTCTGTGGGCTGCAGAACTGGTGAGACTGATCAGGAGTCCATCTGGTGTGCTTCAGTCATTTAGATCTTCAGATTGAGTGTGCAGCAGCACTGATCCTCCTCCTGGTGGCACTCTGAATGCTTCAGAAACATCACGTTGGAGAAGTCTGTCCAGTCTGAAACATTTAAACGTTCAGGCAGTAAAGTCCTGTCCTGGGTCTGCTGCTCACAGGTGAACATGAAACAGCTCACACAGGAGGCATGCAGGAGGCTGTCACGTGGCTCACCTGGATCTTTCCACATGGAGCAGCAGCTCCGCTCTGAGCTCCTCGCCACATCGACAGGTAAACTTAAGGCTTCACCTTCACTGCTCGGCCCTCAGGCAGCTGCTCACCCATTTCTTCTGTGACTCTTCTGCAGGTTTA
>NC_140542.1:314837-339964 GCF_057382185.1 Mchenga conophoros
AATCGAGGTGTGCCTGCAACTGTAGATAGACCACTTTCTCCAAAACTTTAGATAGAAAAGGAAGCTTTGAGATGGGCCTGTAATTAGACAGAACAGTTGGGTCCAGGTTTTGTTTTTTAAGAAGAGGCTGAACTACAGCTTGTTTGAAGCATAGTGGGACGCAGCCTGTAGTAAGGGACGTATTAATCAATTTCAGAATAAAAGGGCCAACAATATTAAAAGTGTTTTTGAGCAGACTCGGGGGAAGAGAATCAGAGGGGCAGTGTGATGATCTTAGGCCACTAACTATCGCGGTCAGGCCCTTAAGGGAGACGGGATCAAACTGCTCTAAGACAGCTGAACACACAGGTGGAGGGCTTTGAACTGAGACAACAGACAACGAAACAAGGGCCCTAATCGATAAGATCTTGTTATTGAAAAATGCTAAAAAATCATCGCACATACTTGGTGAAGAAGTAACTCCAGGATTATCACATAAACTAAAAAAGCGATTAAGAATGTTAAAAAGTACCTGAGGCCTATGACCGTTTGCTGATACTAAGTTTGAGACAAATTGTGTTTTTGCAGTTTTTACAGCTTCTTGATAAGCAGAGAGACAAGTCCTTAAAATCTGTAAGGAAACATACAATCTGTCCTTTTTCCATCTCCTTTCAGCGCGTCTGTAGTCGCGTCTGAGGGAGCGGGTGTAATCGTTCAACCACGGTTCTGATGAATTCTTAGCGCGCACAGTTCTGAATGGTGCAATAGAGTCCAAGATATAAGTGCAAGTAGAATGAAGAATAGCCGAAAGGTCCTCAACATTTTTACAATTGGAGTTCAATATTCCAGAGTCCATAAAGGCAGCAGAAAAGGCAGGTGCTGTTAGTACATTAAGCGCTCGCTTTTTGCGCAGTGGGGCGTTCGACTTGTCCATCGAGCAGCGCAGTGTTAGAGTGAACAACACAGGAAGATGATCGGAAATGCGTAATTCGGATATATCCGTGATGCACACTTCCAACCCGTGGGAAAGCACCAAGTCCAGTGTGTGACCTTTTTCGTGCGTGGGACCAGAAACCCACTGGGTCAAGTTAAAGGAATCAATAATATTTAAAAAGTCCTTGACCAAAAATTTCGAATCACAACAGACATGAATATTAAAATCGCCAAGGATCAAAAAGCTGTCGTATTTAAGAGCGATTCCAGCCATAAAATCAGAAAACTCTTTGATAAAATCCTTATTAAACTTGGGAGGGCGATATATAAGGGCACACAGCAGAGGCGCAGCAGGATTAAGGTGTAACTCAAACAGCTGGAGTTCAAAACTAGAAAATGAGTCATGCTGTAATATTTGATGGCAATGAAATCGAGGATTGAACACAGTGGCTAGGCCTCCCCCCCTGCCAGAGGACCGAGGGAGGCTGAAGAATGAGAAATTGGGAGGGACCAGTTCCGAAAACGCTACAGACTCACCGGGTTGGAGCCATGTTTCCGTCAGAAATAGAAAGTCCAACTGTTGTGACTTTATGAAGTCGTTTAATACAAACGTCTTGTTTGCTAATGATCTTACATTTAGCAAGGCCATTTGGAATGTGTAGATCCTAGCATCGGACGCTCCAGCTCGGTTAAGTGTGCGAAGATTTCTGTGGTCCACACCGCATCCACGGGTCCGAGGCCGCTTAGGAAAATAAAAAGCTGAGGACGGGGGATCAAGTGACGTGGAAGTTCCAGGGACAACAGGCAGGATCCATCTCGAGATGCACTCTGCTGGTCCAGTAGTTCCGCGAGAAGCGCGGAGAACAGCTCGGAGTTTGATGAGTGTACCAGCCCGCTTTCCTCGTTTCCTCGGACGCTTTTTCCAGGACGTTGTGAAGGTGTGTTGACACAGGTAGGCCGGGATACAGGGCTCTAGGAGTGGTGGAGGCGCCCATAAGCATTTCCTACCACCGATTGTTTAAGAGCGAGGTCATATGAAGCTTTGATTTCAAGGAGTAACTGGCGATTATACACACGCAGAGCGAGAGCATTTTGGGATAGAAAGGAGAAGGATAAGGCTAGCCAAAGCCAAAGCAAAGTTAGCAGGGTTAGCGGACGTGTCGCCGTGCATACTGCTGGCGCCATCTTGTCCTCTATAATCTTGTCCTTAAAAGCGTTAAATTAGTGGTTATCCAGGATTTTATGTCTTTAGGACATTGCTGCAGTTTAACTAATTGGTGTGTTATCTGGCTTCATGGATAGATAAAGTTGGGTGTCATCTGCATAGCTGTGAAAATGTATGCTATACCTTCTGGTGATACTGCCAAAAGGAAGTATGTATAATGTAAATAGAATTGGTCCTAGCACAGAACCCTGTGGAACTCCATAATCAACCTTAGTGTGTAAAGACGACTCTCCATTACATGAACAAATTTGAGTCCATTAGATAGATATAATTAAAACCACTGCAGTGCAGTACTTGTAACACTTACGTCAAGTTCTAATCGCTATAATAAAATATTATGGTCAACACTATCGAATGCTGCACTGTGGTCTAGCAGGACCAGCACAGAGATAAGTCCACCGTCAGAGGCCATAAGAACATAAATTGTAACCTTTTGTCAGCCTGGCTACAGTGCTTTAGAGAAACCTGGGGTTATTCTCATTTTCGTCAAACAATGATGAATAGTGAGACGTTCTAGCTTTATGGGGGACATTTTCAAACAATAAAGCAGCAAACTATTTTTTCAGGCTAAATAATGAACTTCTAAATTTGTGATATGCCATTTCCTCTCCAGCTTACAAGTTATCTTTAAGGTTTGTGTTTAAGAGTTACACCAGGGAGTCAAGTTCTTGTGATCTGGTGCTTTCTTGTTCTGAGGAGCCACATTGTGCAGAGTCGTACACAGTGAAGAAGTAAAATTATTAACAAGACCTTGAACTTAGTTACAGTGCTTTCAGAAAGACATCTGCTGTTATGAAATCTATTCCCCATTGCCGTGTAATTCATTATTGTAAATTTAAATATTATTAGGAAATGATCAGACAAGCTCTGAGCACAAGATCCACAGGGGGTGGGGTCTATCACACAAAAAAAGCCTCTGGTAGAAAACCCAAGCTTGAAGAATTTTCGCACATTTTAAGAGTCAGAGTGTCAGGTGTAGGTGGATGTTTTGACTGAAGCTGCTCAGGTCACTCACGCGTCTTGTTGTTGTTGCAGTTCCTCCACCTTGTTGTTCAGCTGTTTGTTGTCACTAGTCAGATTCTGATGTTGGTCTGTCAGAGAGTTGAACTCGTCCTGCAGCTGAGTGACCTCACCTGTATCAGTAGACAAAGACTGATATCAGTATTGATTAACTGACTAATAATTGTCTTATTGATTCTAATGAAGAAACAAACACGTTATTACATCTCTGCATTATTGGTGCATCAGATGTTTGTTCACTTTGTTTCCTTCATCTCAGGTGATAAAGGTCCCATCTGTTAGTTACAGTTCTCCTACTTAGTTACAGTTACTAGTACTAAACCTTAGATAATGCAGGTTAATATTACTTAGAGTTATAGTTACTGTGTTTAGTTGCAGTTACCCTGTGTCAGTGTGCTGTGGCTCTTCATGCTCAGCTCAGCTCTCAGTGTTGTCACCTCAAGTTCGTACTCGGCTGTTGTGGCGTGCAGACGCTGTAGCTCCGCCCTCAGACGGCATAGCTCTTCCTGAAGGGAGGCAATGTCATTCTCTCTCTCTGCTGCTGCCTCCTCGGCTGCCTGCTGCAGCATTAGCACCTCCTCTTGAGCTGAGCGTAGCTCCTGCTGCACCTCCTCCAGCTCGCTTCCTTCTCCTCCTCCAGACTGTCCATCTCCTCCTGGACTGAACGCAGCTGGGCTGAATGAGTCAGACAGCGTGAGAGAATTAAGAGTGAGAGTCAATATCACAGTTTCAGAGTCTCAGAGAGTTAGAGAGTCAGAGTCAGTGAGTCAGAGTCTCAGAGAGTCAGAATCAGAGAGAGAGTCAAAGTCAGTGAGTCAGTGTCAGTGAGTCCAAGAGTCAGAGTCCGAGAGAATCAGAGTTAGTGAGTCAGAGTCTTAGAGTCAGAGTCAGAGAGTCAGAGTCAGTGAATCAGTGTGAGAGAGTCAGAGTCACTGTCTCAGAGAGTCAGAGTCAGAGAGTCAGTGTCTCAGAGAGTCAGTGTCTCAGAAAGTCAGTCTGAGTCAGAGTGTCAGAGAGTCAGAGAGTCAAAGTGTCAGAGAGCAAGAGAGAGTCGGGGAGCATCAGAAAATCAGAGTCAGAAAGAGTCGGAGCGTCATAGTCAGAGACAGTCGGAGAGATCAGAAAGTCACAGCGAGTCAGAAAGTCAGAGAGAGTCAGTGAGTCAGAGTCTCAGAGTGTCAGTGTCTTAGAGATCAGAGTGTCAGTGTCAGAGAGTCAAAGTGTCAAAGAGCCAGAGAGAGTCAGTCAGTGAGTCAGTGTCAGTGAGTCAGAGACAGTGAGTCAGACTCACAGTCTCAGAGTGTCAGACTCTCGGAGAGTCAGAGTCTGTGAGTCAGTGTCAGAGTGTCAGAGAATCAGAGTGTCATACTGTCAGAGTCAGGGAGGTGAAGGAGCTCACCTTGCAGCCTTTGGATCTGCCGGGTGAAGCTCTCGGCCTGGTGGGCGCTGGCCAGCCGCTCCTCCTCTAACAGACCTTTGAAAGGAGAAATGATATAGAATAGAATAGAATAGAATAGAATAGAATAGAATAATCCTTTAATTGTCCCACATGGGGAAATTTGGGTGTAACAGCAGCAAGAAAGACACATATACAAACAAACAGTACACAAGACACAGAACAGAAACATACACAGTTTTCACATATTTACATCAAGGACAAAGGTTACCAAAAACAGAGTACTGTACCGTTATTAAATTGAATAAAATGAAATACAGATAAGAGGAAAGTTACAGAGCTGATGTAAACCTCTATGTTTGTTGGGAGCAGTTTTGATTGTGCTCCTGCATAACAGGAGATGCAGAAGGAGTAACAACCGTGAATATGAAGCAAAGTGACGTTTCCTCACCCTGTAGCTCCATGAAGCTCTCCTCATGTCTCTGAGACACCTCCCGTGTCTCCTCCAGCTCCAGCAGTAGCTGCAACACCTGAGCCTTCAGCTCCTCCAGCTCCTCTTCTTTACCTTTATCGCCGCCTTCCTCCTCATCCTCAGACTTCTCTTCCTTCACCTCTTTCTCATCCTCCTCCTGCCCCTTCTCTCCTTCACCCCCTGTCTCCTCCTTCTCCTCAAGGGACTCCCTCTCTTTGGCTGTGAGGGTATCTGCCAGCATGATGGGCTTCTCCTCCTTCAGCTCACAGAGCTCATCTGCTCAGAGAGGAAGGAGACAATGAAGAGGCAGAGGAGGATTTTTAACAAAGAGAGATGAAAATACACTTCTCTTATTTTGTAGGAGTTTCCAAATAAAACAATATTTATTTTAAAAGATATAAAACCATGATGTACTTCTTTACTTGACCACCAGGGCTCTTCTTAATAAACCATGTTTCTTCTTGTTTGTCACTGAAAGTCATACCCTTTATTTTAGTGGGAGATAAATACCGAAACTGTCTGAGGTTTTCAAGCAGGTTAACAGTTTTTATCAAATATCCTTGTTTTAAATACTTTAAAATCCTCTAAATTTACTCAATGTCCAAATTTTTTGTGTGCTGTGTGCTGCAGAGACATCTGCTGGATTTAACCTTTATTTAATCTGGTGCATCATTAACAGCAAATCATTTAAAGTGAGGGGCAGGGAAAAGGTAAACAACTGAATATACCTGACTTCACCTGGCAGCAAAACACCTTTAAATGTGTGTACCATCAGCATAAAAACAACAAAAGAGTTAAAATCCCATAAAATAAGATAATTCTAATATAATATTTCATATAAAGGAGAACGTGTTTCTCTTAAATCAAAAGTAATAATTTGAATTCCAGCGTGCACCTCAGTCTGCACCTCTGACACACATTTGAAATGTCTACACCTTGTTCTAGCCTCTATGGTTTTTATGTGAAACAGGAAGTGCTGAACATAATTAACATGGTGAAGATAAAATAAATGTAAGGTAAAATAAATGGGACTAAAAATGAAGACTCTGATGCTTATCCCTTCACACAGACACACGCACACACAGTGACTGACCAGATGGGTCGAGGACCTCCTCGATGACAGGCGGCAGCCGGAAGGCATCCATGTTTCCTCTGATTGACGGGAAGCTATAGAGATGAGGGGGTCAGAGCTCCAGAGGGGTGAGGAGGGGAGAGAATGAGGCAGATGGAGCCCAGGAAGGGTCCTCACGCTCCGGGTAGAGAGAGCCGCTGCAGCCCTTTCATCCTTCTGGAGCTGGGAGGGAAACACAGGGGGAGGAGGGAGAGGCGGTGAGAGCTGCGACAGATACTGCATCACGAGGAGGCGGGCAGCGTGCAGGCCTCAAACACACACTCTATCTCCACATGTCTCACTCTGCAGCTCTGCTGCCTTTTAACCACCAACCCGCATAACCTCAGTGAGAGGGGAGCAAACACAGCATCTCTCTGCGGACACCACTGCCACAAGAACCAATCAACAGCTACCATGGGCGGCTGGTGTCATCTATACAGTTATAAATTGGGACCGCTCTTCATGACAAATGACTGAAATAAGAATTGACCACAGAGATCACCTGGACCACTGAATCCCTTAACTCTCAGTTTGCTGGTATGTTACCTACAAATAGCGCTAACCTTTAGCAGACTGTGAATAAAAGAGGGCTATCGGCTGTTTGCTTTGTGCCATCAGTTTTAGCATTTTGACCCATGAGGTGCTATGTTTTGTTTTCAGAGGGCAGAGCCTCACAGACACAAATACCTGTGCAGTAACATCCAATCAAAATCCTAGAATTTCACTGGTGACCAAAACTGGAGCTCAGACTTCTTGGATGGCCTGTTAGTAAAATTAAACATATGACTTATAAAAACATTTTCCCCCCATACAGACGTTATATTTGATATGAACCCCAGATAAACTTTTGCAGTCTCCTTCTTTTCCAGCTTATAAATCTATGTCATCTGCATGTCTTATTCTTCCCATTCCTGTCTTTTACTTCCTTTTACTTATCTTTATGATGTAACAGAAGTAAAATAGTTTCAGGAAGTGGGAAATTATGTACAGCGCACAAACCAGTTTCTATCCCGTCTCAGACTGTAAACATGTTTATTTTAAACAATGAAGTCTATTGGTCCTGGGTCACTCCTGGAGCCTCTAGTGGAAACTAGAAGAACTGCTAGTTTGGAGCTTCAGTGCTAGCTTCATTTATTAATCTTGGAATGTGTTTTACGGTTCTGTGCAGTGCTTGTTCTTCATCAGTGTGGCCTTTGATGATCGTTTAGAGAGGTTTGTTGGTCTCCAGAGATTGGTTGGTTGGAAAGGCTGTCAGATTTAAGGCTGCGGTTGTGTTTACCTGGAGCTTGGTATTCAGATTATATTTATTTAAAGTTTAAACCCTTCAGAGGAAACGATCCACCTGATTTCATGACTTAAACCTGAATGTCAAACTGCTCCTCTGCTGAGATTTTAAAACACTCTGACTGTAAATATTTTCAGGGACGAAGCGCTGACGAGAACACACATCACATTTCCCGATTGAAAGGATGTAAAGATAACTTGAAACCTTCAGTCACACTGCAAGTACTCATGCATTCTGCATGTAAGTGCAGCCGTTCAGGGATAGTTTAAAGGGACCAGCACACATTTCTGTCTGATGCCAGGCTTCTACAAAACACTCCAAAACACACAAAAGACTAGACAAACAGACACAGCACGATCAAGAAGGACAAAAAGACTGATGAGAACACAGTGCTGATACAGAAGCATCGATTAGCTTTAACACCTCAGAGTTCCCAGCTGACGTGGAAACTCAAACATGAACACTGAGGCACAAACAGGAACAGCTTCAGCAATGTTAATCTGATATATCTGCAGAAACTCCTCATGTTGAAGGTTTTACACTGAGAGCAGCTCTGACATGAGCTGGATTACAATCTTATCCTCACTATTACACATTAATACCACCATGTCATCACCCTCTATATGTGCTCTGTATGTGCTGTCCTGCTGCTGATATTAAAGTCCTCATTCATTGGTCTGTGTCATTTCGTTGAGCTTGCACTGTGACCATAAAGCCTGAAATCCCCCTGTTTCCCTGTCATTGTGCCTTCATAAAGGAAAAGTTTAAATGTCATTCCTTGGATTTTCTGCTGGAACATCCTCTCCCCTGCCTCATTGCAGTTTTAAAATGCTGAACTCTGCCATTAGAATCAGCTAACAGGCTGTGGCACGACCTTTTTCTGCTGCTCAAACACAACACATACATGCAGGATGAAGACGTACCTGATGCAGATCTGCTCGTCTCTGAACCACTCTCTGTGGTTTCAGGCTTTGCTGCAGACCTCCTCCTCCTCTTCCTCCTCCTGTTGTCCTATATTTCCTCCTCAGCTGCTCTCTCAGCGTGATGCAGAGTGACGTCACTACATGCTACAGACGGACAGAGGCCATGATGTGAATGCACAATCAGCCTACATGACGTCATTTATTAACCCATTCCTGCCTCTGATCTGCAGTCAGTGAAACTGAAGACGTGTGAGTGGCTGCAGCTGCAGACATAACAAGGATCACATTTCTGTGGCCCAGGTTATGATTCACCAAGTGGTCAGACAGAAACAGTGTTCAACTCTAACAAGGCCATGTGAAGCAAAACAAACACAATAATGACAAACACTGATTTTATTTCAGTCTTGATACAGAAAAAAAAGACTGATATCAGTATTGATTAACTGTCTAATAATTGTTTTAATGGGGAATAATTGTCTTATTCCCCATTAAAAGTAATGCTTCACTGCGGTTTTAGTCTCAGCTGAAAGTCTCTGGGTCGCACCTGCAGGAGAGATTTAACACAAGGTGACACAGACGCTCTGCAAGACTCGTTGGCTCTCAGTCGACTGCCGGTGAAAATGGAAACGCTGCAAACTCGCTCACTTCTGTTGCTAGGCAACACAAATCCAGGCTGGATAACATTAAAGGCCACAAAGATGAGAGAGGAGGGAAATGAAAGCTGAGCACCGACCTCCCAAAGATCCAGGAAGCTGCAGGGTTAAAACTAAAACTCCACCTGAAGGTTCAAAATCCCCACAGAGACAGAGACCAGAATCACTGACATCTACAGTGAAGAGGTTTCCAGTCCGCTCATTCCCAGTTTCAGAGTTTTCCCAGAACCTCTGAGAGCAGCTCTGTGACTGACAGCCTCGCTGAACCCACATTCAGCAAACGGGATACCGCACAGATGAGCTTTCACTTCATAACGACACAACAGCAACTCTTGATGATAACAATAATAATAATAATAGTGTGTTTGGGACCTCTGCCTTAAAACCAGCAGTTCTTGAGCCCCCTGGTGGCCTCTGCAGGTGGTGGGAGGAGTCAAACTAAGTGAAATAAATAGAAATAAACAAATTAGTATTTTTTTTTAAAAACTCTGTTATGGTGATGAAGGGTAAAAGGTGTAGGGTGTGACCACTGCAGGACCACCTTCAGGAGAACCACTGCATGAAAGCAGCTTTCCTCTGATTGGCTGCCCTTTGCCTGGCTTCCTCTCGCAGCTGTGAAGGTTGAGAAAACAAACTGTAAAATAAATAAATAATCTTAAAATAAATAAGTCCTGATGAGGAGTTAGAACCTCGAGAGCGGAGTAGAGACAAGCTAATGGGTCTGACGAAGACACCCCCCCTGTGTGACATCACAGATATCCCAGAGTAGAAAAACGGCATCTGCATCCTGATGTTTTGGCTCAAACTGAGCACATTATTATTAGAAACTGCGTGAAAGTTTGTGACTGTAGATCTGAAACTCTACATTTAAACGATGGCTCTGAAGACTCTGAAACTTGGAGGGGAGTAAAAGATTAAACCGTCTCTGCTGTCTGAGTCTCTACTTCTGTCTGAAGCTCAAAGATGTTTGTAGACGCGCTGTGTTAGTGTGGACGTGCAAACAGGACGTGAACACAGTGAGAGATGCTGTGTGTGCTCAGCACTGCAGGGTTATGTAAAGGCTCTAAATCACTCAGCTGGACTCTTTAAACTGGCTTTCAGCCCTCACGTCACTGTCAGAATCACAGGTGACCTGAAACTCACGTCATTGGACAAAGGAAGGAAACACAGGCAGGCACAGAAAGAACCGGCCAATCAGGACGCCCCAAACTGGAGGCTTTGTCCTGTGAGGAAACGGTGCTAACCACTGCAGCACCTGGAAATAATAATAATAATAATAATAATAATAATAATAATAATAATAATAATAATAATAATAATAATTGTAACATGGTAGACTAATGTGCCTGTGTTAATTCAGCTCCATATTATTATGTGAAGTTGCACTGGGTTGGGAGTGGTTTTGTGTGTGTGTGTCACATTTTTGGTGAGCCAATGGCTGGAATGGGGTTGGACTAATTAGAGGAAGGTGTACTTGATTGCACTGATACACTGGTCTACTTATAGCCCACACTACAAACACTGCTGTGTCATTTTGTCTCTCTGTGCAGGTATGTAATGTGATGAAAAGAAATCAGATATGTTTGGGATGGATGGGTTTTGCGCTATGAATTTTATACTGAATGTGTCATTTTGTCTCTCTGTGCAGGCCAGGGCCTATTATATGCCACAACCTAAAGGCAGCAGAGTTGCAGAGGCTGGAGTGACCACTGGCTATATGCTTGCAGGGGTCTCCAAGGACAACTTCTAACCCTGTTAAAGGCAACACGCGGAGTGCAACTGGCCATGTGGCATAGCTGGCTCTGGCCTTGGGGCTATGTGTTTTTATACGATTCATAAATGGGACACTGGACTGTTTTATCTTTTATCTCTTGATATTTTTTTGTCAATAAATTATCTTTTAGAATTTTATTGACTGTCATTTTTTTTGCCCACGACTGAGACGGTTGGTCAGACCTAGAATCTTTCTTTGGGTGTGTTACATAAGAATAATAATAATAATAATAATAATAATAAGAAGAAGAATGATAAGAGGAAAATCAGCTGTGCACTGTGCATGCTGTGTGTTTGCGCTGCGATGTGACCTGGTTCCTTCTTCAGTGGTGCTTCAGCCGGTTTGTGCTGCCCTTAGAGCTCATTAAAGAAACATGGAGCGACGCAGCAGAGAAGAAGCTGAGCTGCGCGAGACGGACGGTTAGAGGACGCACGTGAACCATGATTTTCAGCTTCTTAGATTAAATCCTAAAAAACGAGTTAAAACCTGAATGATCAGTCAGAATCCCCTCTGAGCGCTCGTTCTGATTTAATTTAGAGGTGAAATCACGGAAACATGAGTATTTTTACCTGATTAGTTTCAATTCTTGATTTTTTTCCCCCGTTCTCATCGTTCAGGTGAAGTTCTGAACTCTGAGCTCAGGTTACCCGAAAGCTGCTCTGACTGCAGGAGCTGTAATAAATTATGTTAGTTGTGATTTTGTATGATTTCCTGATAACATGAACGTGCAGATGTTTGTTTGATTAAAGTGGAGCGCATCTGCAGTTGTCGGACGGCGCCATTCAGAGGAAGAAGCCAGTCTTACAGCTGATAATGACATGAAAGACATTTTACACAAACATGATGAATGAAGAGAGGCTGTTGTGGAGATTACGTGTCACCAGGGCTGTATCCCAATTCAGGGTCTGCAGCCTTAAAGTACGCGTCGTTAACGGTCCACAAGGGCCGCGCACTCAAAGACCGCTAAGGCCGGAAGTGCGAGGCATCTGAAATGGGACGGTCTAGCCTCGGTCGCGCTGCCCAGGTTGCCTAGCAACCATGATACTAACAGCTGGAAACGTTTCATACAGCTTTGCTTGACAGAAATGAAGTAGAACATATTTTTGTTCATTTGTTTGTTTGTTTCTACATGGGCTTTGATTTGATAAGTATCTAAGGCTGAGACCACAGGACTGTAAAAACATGATTACTAAATTTGTCTCAGTATTTACTTTAAATATCCATGAAATCATCACATTCTCTGTAAGATTAAAGGTGGAGACAAGTGCAGTTGTAGATTTAGGAGTCCTGCTTCGTCACTCCAGCAGGTGGCGGCACTGCATCTCGATGTTTGCGGTAAACCACCATAGAAGAGGAAGCAGAAGCCGGAGGAGTGTTCGGTGGACGTGTGGCAGGAGCCGGTCACATTAGTGTGGGGTCTAAAAGGTAAACAGGTGAGTCCGCACCTCGTTTTTACCGGAACTCGCTGAATTCACGAGGCTAAAGCAGCTCGTGCATTAGCATTATCCCGAGCCGACACTCAGTTAGCTTTTGGCTAACCGCGTGCTCCTTAACCTTCAGTCACCAGGAAACCCTGTAGCACTGTCCTGACATCAGCTGTGTGTGTGTGTGTGTGTGTGTGTGTGTGTGTGTGTGTGTGTGTGGGGGGGGGGGGGGGGGTCTCTTCGGCTGGTGTTTGTATGTGTTTATCGTCATTTGTCCTGTGACGTAACAGCGTCGTGACGCGGTCAGTAACAGGTGAGGACGTAAACTCACCTGAGAGTTACTGAAGGTCTGGGGTCTAGGTAAGGCAGTGTCACGTGGGTTTAACTTCACTAAAACAGGAAAAATCCCCAAAGACGATTAAAAGGGTAATGAGTGTATGGAAGACCAAAGGGGCCAAGATTTTACATTTAAACTAATTATTTATTTATTTATTTATTTTATGAATGTCAGAAACTAATAATAACACGTGATGATAATGGATTTTATTTTGGTAAATTTTTAAAACTAAAATAATGTTTTGAGCTCAGCGTTTCAGTGTGTTTCTGAAGTCAGACTTCAAATGAAATAAGCGGATCTAAAGTTTAATAGACACAAGTGAAACATGTTTTATAATCAATAATTTGACAGATTAATGATCAGAATAAATAATATAATAAAATAATCTGGTCTTCCTGTCTTATAGCAGGTGGTGGAGATGTTGGGGCTGCGGTGCATCATGGGTGACCTGCGAGGAGGAGCGGCACTCCGGAGGACATTTGTGTCTTCGGCGGTGCTGAGTTTGAGGTGGCGGCTAGCACCGCAGGACAGGCTTCCTCAGGCTCGCTTCCTCTCTGGTGATCGGGACTCGTCGCCGTCAGTAGTGGCTAAAATGAAGCTGCGGACTCGGCTGCTGGTTACGCTGTTGTTCGGCGGCGGGTTGCTGGGTGTGTGGTGGTTTGTGCACTCAGAGAAACAGCAGAAGCTGCAGCAGCAGCGAGTGGAGCAGCTGCGGCAGGTGGCGCTGGGGCAGGGCACTTTCAGCCTCATGGACCACACGGGGTGCCGCCGGACGAAGAAGGACTTCCTGGGCAACTGGGTGCTGCTGTACTTTGGCTTCACGCACTGCCCTGACATCTGCCCCGAAGAGCTGGAAAAGCTAAGCACTGTCGTGATGACTCTGGACCGCGACGCCTCGCTGCCGCCGGTGCAGCCCCTTTTTATCACTGTAGACCCAGAGCGGGACGATGAGGCGGCGCTTGCCCGGTACGTTAAAGACTTCCATCCCCGGCTGATTGGGCTGACGGGGACGGTCGAGGAGGTGAAGCACGCAGGGCGGGACTACAGAGTGTACGCCAGCGCCGGGCCCAAAGACGAGGATGGCGACTACATTGTGGACCACACTATCCTCATCTACCTTGTCAGCCCTGACGGCCTCTTTCTCGACTACTACAACAGGATGAAGAGTGATGAGCAGATCGCCGACAGTGTCCGCAAACACATCAGAAACTATGCCACGCTGTGAGCGCTGGCTATATAGCAACCAATTACAGACTGTTTTCATAACAACCCCACTCACAGCTGGGGGATAAACTGCTTCTTGTCCTAAAACGGGACACTTCTCCATGGTAACACAGAACTGTAAACGTGTTTGAAGTGAAAGTTTGTCGATAATAACAATGTAAAATCCAGAGAGCATGCTCCCTCACTTCCTGTCTCAGCCTGATGGTTTCAGTGTGTGTGTGTGTGGGGCCTGGTGTCAGGAGAGGAACACACACAGATTTCCTGTTTAAGGTGTTCCTCTGTTGACACCTAGACAGACTTCCTGTTCCTCAGACAAGTGAAGCAGTCTGACTGCTTCCATGTGGAGCTGAGATGTTTATCAGGTTAAGTTTACTTCTCTCTTGCTCAGTGTGGATGAAGTGTGTTAACAGCTGGAAGAAGTGCATGCTGGGCATTTCCTCCAGTCTGTCACATAAATGGCAGTGGGACATGCTCTCTGAGAAAGTGTCAGTTTTCATAGTTAAAGGTCAGATTGGCCTCAGGGTGTGAGGACCTCGCTGATTCCTGTGAAGAGGTCAGCGATAGGGCAGATCATGCTGGTCACATGGAAACTGATCAGCTGTAATGTTGCTGTGGAAACAAGTTATATTATGGCGGACTTTAATGAAGCGTGAGTGACAGACAGGTTCTCGTCAGAAGGTCGTGCGTTTTTGTTTTTTGGCTTCTTGTTACCATCAGATTTTCCCCACAGACACAGAGAGTGCAGACAGTGACAAACATTTTATTACAAAAATTCAATAACATTGATCATCGATTAAACGTTACATGATGATGTCAGAGCGGCTTGTGCTGCATTCAGGCCTTCAGCGTGGCAAATCTGTCCGTCGCTCTGTGCGTGCTCAGTAGAGTCAGAGCCATTGTGTCCAAACTTCCCTCCAAACCGGCACAACTGTCGATCTCCACCGTGTAGTCGTTTGCCTGCAGGAAGTAGAGAGTCATGATCAGCAACCAATCAGCTGCAGCCATCCATCAACAGGAAGTGAAGACCTCATCAGAACAGACTTTCAACCTTCTGACGGTGTCACTGATCAATAAAGTGATCAGACAGCTGTTCTGTTATTGATCAGCGAGCTCATCAGACTCTCGTCTGTCTTTAACCAGCTCAGAGGATTTAAAGAAATAAAAGCACCACTTCTGTCATGGAGGATTTCAAAATAAAACCACCAGACTGATCCAGTTTCCTGTCCTTACCTTTTTCACAGTAAAACCCCTAAACACACACCTTGCTGTTCACTGGAATGAACACAGCTATGCACGATAGGGGCAGGTTTAAAAAAAAAAAAAAATCAATGATCCTATTTAAATCGATTTCAATTTGAATAGTGTATCAATCCATTAATTCCTGAATCGATTTTTAAATATAAATGTATTTTGCCAGAAACACCAGAATCTCAGGTTAAAGCTCAAACTATTTAACCACTGCCAAACAGTTAAAAAAGCAAATGAGAGCAGGTAAACGGCACATGCGGACATGCTGTCGTTGCTGAAAGCTGATACCTCACAAGTTCTGAAGCTGCAGGTTTCGTCACTCTGACCAAAATTCATTGAACCGGCAGCAAAAGAAGATCCAAACTATGCTCTATGTTTGAAAAACATTGTCATGAATTCCCTCTTTTGTGCCCAGGACAATAAAAACCACACTTCCTGCACAGCTGCCTCTCTGTGTATTCAGAGACCACCTCTGATGAATTCTCACAAGTCTTAGCTTTGTTTTTAATGCATAGATATAAATATGCATAAATATGTATATATACTGATAAAAGATCAGAATTAAAATATTTCTGAGTCTAAATCAAATTGAATCCAATCAGTTATAGAAATCAGTGACGATACCCAGTGCGAATGCTATAGTGGGTCTAAACAGAGACTGTATATAAAAGATGGACATGGTGACATCATCTACTTCTGTATAAAGCCTGGATATTTTGTGTGGTCCATGGTAAAAGCTCCTGACACTAATTGGACCAAACATGTTGTTTTATTCAGTTCGATGGGATGACCTCATCAGGAAACATTCAGCAACAGAATGTTAAACACCTGCAGCGCTGCGCTCATCCTTGTACCGAACTGTGTGTGCAGAGCCGTAACTATGACACCAGATTAACGTATCAATGCTGCAGTTTATCGTTTATGCTTTTTAGAGAATTCATCATCATTTGATGACATCCCTGACTGGAACAGGTGACGTTCACTGTTTGGGCCAAACTAGTCACAAAACGCGCAAAATGCCTCCTTTGGATTTGAGTGTGCTCAGATCATTAAAGTAAGTGTGGTCTGATGTGTGTGATCTCTGTGCTGTTATTGGTTGATCGCTGATGTCTGTGCAGATGTTTTACCAGCTGCAGGGAGGCCAGCAGGTACTTTGAGGCTTCAAAGTTGTCTAGACCATGAACGATGGCTGCAAACGTTCTGCGGCATCCAACGCCGCTCAGCGCTCTCACGATGCGGTCTCCGTAATCATGGATGTCAAATGCTGGGCGTTCTCCTGGAAAATGGAGAGGCGGGGTTTAGAGTCAGAAGGGTTTGAGTCAGAAGTTGGGTTAAGTTACTGGATGGGGCTCAGCAGGTTTTACCTGCAGTGCCAACTCAGGGCGGATCTTCTCCTCCCAGTCTTTGACCCTCCGAGACAGTGCTGTCTCCTGAGTGTAACCACGACTGTTTACCAACTAGCTGCTCCTAAATCCCACACACCAAAGGGTTAATCAACTTCCTACTATTCAAAATAAAAGCTTCACCTTCTTCATGACGGAGTTATAAGTAGTTTGATTTTTCTGATCATGGGTAGCTTCTAGCAGTAGGAACAAACCTTACAGGGCTCCAAGTATGATTGATCAGAATGTACTGAACATTACTGAAGATAATAATATTGATCACTGACCACTCGCAGCTTCACCAGATCCTCGTAACTCAGTTCATCTCGGTGAGCTTCTGCGGACACAAACAGCATCAGATCATTACACACGTTCCACTGTTCCTGTATCGATACTGAACTGATTGAACTGATCGATCAGTTTCAGTCTGAATCTGAAGCATTTTACCAGGTGAAATGTGCTCCGGGCCACCCAGAAACTCGGCTGGGACGTCATCGGGAAAGGCGTCGTGCTCGTTGTCCGAGGCGTCATCATCCCCACCTTCAGACAGACATATCAGGCTTTAACGCAAACACACTCAAACAGCTTTATGACCCTGAACTCAGACCAGCACTAAGACTGTTACCCAGCAGGTGCTGTCTCAACTCTTCCACAGGCTCCTCCCCAGTTGACCAGGCCCCACCCCCTCTGGCTGTAGGAAGGTCCTCTTCAGCTCCTCGTCAGACATCATCACTCCCATGAGTGACATAACAAATGTGATAGTAATGAGTCATAATCTGACAATAACACTGACCCTGATAAAACGACCTGAACCGCAGCTGATGTCACTGCTGACATCACTGTGATGTCAGCATGGATGATGGTGTGTGCGTCTTACGGCTCTTCTGTTCATCCTCTTCTGATTTTGAGTTTGTCTTTGATCGTGCTCAGGTAGATGTAGTTGAGGTCTGAAAAACAGGAAGTCTTAGCTTCATTTAACAGAAGTATAAATTCAACTCTTCAGATTAAAAGTCTTTTTCTGGACACAGAAAAGTTTTCAGCTATTGTTACCTGTAAATGTGGGTCCATTTTTCAACTTGTGCTCTGGAGGGTCAACTGAAACAAACAACACAAAAAGGAAGTGACATGTTAACAGATAATGGGTCCACAGAAGAACATGAGTGCTCCAAGCAGTTTGTTCTTACAGGTTCCTCTGAACCAGCTCCTGAAGTCCCGAAGGAAAGCGGCTCGTTTCCTTTTCCTCTTCCCGCAGTCGTCCAGCCCGTCGGGAACTCTGTAGCACTTCCTGCAGAAGACACAAAACTCTGTAAGCACCTGCAGACTGAATACTGAAACACGCCACGCGGTCCCCATAGTTACCTGGTTTCAGTGGTTTGTCCTCCTCAAGCATGGCGTATGGGTCATGGAACGCCCAAACATTCACCTGAAGAAAAAAAAAAAAAAAAAAAAAAAAAGATGTTTCATAATGAAGCTCTAGTAAAAAGAGTCAAATTTAATGAATCTAGTTAGAAAACAAATGAGGAACCGGAGCTTTATGAAAACTATTTTTTCAAAATAAAAGTACTGTTGTGCTTTAAGTGTGTGAGATTTTTGACTAGGGGAAAATAAACGCTCCTGTGGCGAACACTGAGCTGCAATCTGGGGGATTAAAGCAGATTAACGTACAGCAGGAGGAATCGGCTCCTCTCTCCTCGTTTGTTGGCTTCCATATGTTGCCTCTCTCGGATCATTCGACCATCACTCGGAGCCTGAAACACACCAACGACACCGAAGTTACACAGGAGAAGAAGAAGATGAAGAGGTGGTGGCTGAAACTGTTCTGTGATTCTAACAAGTGAAATCTCCTCCACCTGCAATCTGTCCACATGCTCCTCCTCCTGCTCCATGTTGTCCAAACTCTAAAGGGGAGGAAATCGTCTGCTGCATCGCCTCCACCCTCCTCAGCATCAGCTCTGCCCATTTCAACATCCACTGGAACCACAGCATCTGAGCCATGAAGGTCAAAAGTAAAAAAAAAATCAGAAACCAAAGTAGTGAAAGTCAAGAAGGAAAAAAAAGGGGAGAAAAGCGGGAGGAAATGTGTCATGAAGGACTGAACAGGTGAGGTGAGGTGTACCTGGGGGCTGGGTCTCTAGTTGAGCGAAGTCACTGTGAGGCAGGGACGTGGAAGCAACTGATCTGAATGTGAGCAGGATCATGTCGCCCCTCACCTGGGGACGAACAGGTTGATCCTGAAGTCCTTCTGACTGCACAGATCTCACCTTTCACACTGACACACAGGCATAGAACCAGGTGAGACCTCATCATCGGGGAGCGAGGCTTAGCTCTCATTTAGTTGCTGTGCGAGATCACTGACCTGATGAGGGGCAGTTTCTTTTTCTCTTGGGTTTCAGGTGCAATCAAAGACTCCGGAGGAAGAGGCGGCACGTCCACAGTCTGCATAGGTCAGAGGTCACAAGCAGAGGTCAGAGGCCAGAACGAGCCTGCAGGTAAACTGACCTCAGAGAATCAAACTCACCGTGTTGGAGTCAGACCTCTCAGATCGGTCCGACACTTCCAGGTCCAACGCAGAAAACTGAAGGACACAAATGATGTTACTCATTTACACCCGAGCACACCTGACTTTGACAGGATAAAGAGTTACAAAAAAGGAGTAAAATAAAAAGGCAAAAATGACACGATACAGATTTAAAAAGAATTTCTGTGAAAATCTGAGGTCAAAATTTATTTTATTTTTTACGATTAAAAGGTGAATCTGAAAAATCTAGATCATTAATAATAAATAATTAAAATAATTAATGATCACGATAAAGAATGTTTTAAATTTAAGGTTCTAATTTTTTAAATATGATATGGTCAGTGACTGAATGAAGTGACTACGTTCCCAGAATGCCCTGTGAGTGTTGTTAGAGAATGGCGTAACAGTAAAACCTTAACCCTGTGCCTGTTTTCATTCTGACCTGTTAACTCACGTTACCTGAGGGTACCTCAGGCTTGGCTCCAGGTCCCCTGTAACTTGCTGTTTATATTCTTGAGCACAGATGCCACATTTTCACCCAAACAGCTTCACACTCAGTGACCTCAGATGCTTCAGTTCCAGCTGACCCTGACTTCTTGTCTGCTCCAGGACCGAACTATTTCTACAGCTCGGCTCACTCTGCAGCCTCTGAGGGTTAAAGAAGGCCATGGCTCTGGAGCAAGCTGGCTAATAACATCAGGCTCATAGAGTCAGGTGCTTCCTTTAAATCCCCTCTGAAAACATGTTTCATAGACTTTCTTTGAAGTCTATAAAAATGTCAGATATCAGTTTTTGAATTTTTAGAACAGAAACATTTTATACTTCTTTTCCTTGGTGTGGTTTATTTTTGAGTCTAACATCCAGCTCTCAAAGCACTTTATCGCCAGTGTGTTTAAATGAATGAAGCATCATGAAAGCTGAAAATCAAATCAGGGACAAAATGTGACTCTGGAAGTTTGCTCTCAGGTAAAGAACCACCTTTAATAAAAGCTGCCTGGTCTTTTTTTTTAATTTTTTTTACCTCCTCCAAGTTGTCAGCATCATGACTGCTCACTGCTCTGCCATCACCCTCCTGAGACTCTGTTGCCTGCTTGTTGCGTCTGTCGGGAGAGCACAAAGATAATGTGTGAACCTGCAGCAGGAAATCAAACCAGCATGTGGGCGGAGTCACGCCTACTTCTTGTTCTTGTCGTTGATGTACTCCAGAGTCTGGAACACCAGGCTGTGCAACAGCTCCACCTGAAACAGACGCAGATGCCGTCACATGACTCCATCACAGACTGGCCGAGGTCATGTGACTTGTGTGTGGCTCACCTTCTTGCTGTAGATGCAGGCGGAGCCCTGGATGAGCAGCGCAGCCTCTGCGAAGTTCAGCCTGGTTTTCCCACCATCGAAGGTGATACACATGTCATCCAGCTGCAGACACACAGACAGATGTTACTGGGCGGAGCTCAGCTTCATTCCATCAGGCTGTGACTGACTGAAATCCCACCTGGATTCACGTTTGTGTCTCTGTGGATCACCTGAAGCTGCCAGACCAGTCCTTTGTGAATGACCTGAACAATAAACTGACCCAGAGCAATTTGTCTGAAATGCAGTTGTTACCTTCTAATTACAGCTCTGTCTTCTTCTGTCTGCATTAGAAGTACTGCAGAGCTTACTGCTAAAACTGACACCTTCTCCGTGCTGCTTTTACTCTTTACAAAGACACCCAGGGAGCCAGACTGACCCTGTAGGTGAGCCTGTTCTGGGGCACGGACCACATGTTTGATGCAGAAGGATATTGCTGTCTCGTGTCAGTTTGTATGGAGGACGAAAGCTATCAAAGTAAGAGCCTCTGTGGTATAAATAAATTACCTCATCTAAGTAGTCGTTTAGCTCTGACGCCAGGTCGATCTCCCAGTTCTTTGTGAGCTCTCGGATCGGCTGGAGCAGGTGAGCATATCGGCTCTCTGTGGACTCCATCTCACCTGAAACAGGTAGAACCAGAACAGGCTGTGAATCCTGCGGGGTCTCAAACATCACTCGGTCTTTAAGCAGCTCGTTTCTCTGCAGTGCTCTGAGTTGCAGATGGAACGCTTTCTCATTTAAAACTCAAGCAAAGATTACTTTCATTCAGTCCAAATTTGATATAATAGTAGATTCATAAAAGCCTGTAATGTTGATCAGAGCGCACAGCTACAGCTGGACTGTACATATCGATTTAAGTATCGATTATCAGTTTTCATGGTGAACTCTTTGCATTCACCTGTCCTCAAAATCAAACAAAACTGTGTTATCGCTGCTGTGAATTATATTAAATAGCGTGATAATTGCTACGAGCTAAAGCGGCAAATACTGAAATCAGAGAGAACGAAATTAAAGCAAAGTACGTTCAAAAATGTGATTTATTTTAATCGCTGTAGCTAAACCTGTGATTAAAAGATAAACTTAACAAATTAACTTATTCCTAATCTAACGCCGAATATACCGGGACATTCCACTGTTTAGTAAACCGTGTTAATTAATCCTCTGTGAGATCGATGTTTACATCAATCCGAATGAAACACAGAAATGTCAGATTTATCAACGCAATGTGGCGGAGCGTCTAAGCGACTGCAGCTGTCAAAGCTTGAACACTTGGCTCATTTACCTGCTCAGCTTGGTTATTTTTTTAAATAAGAGAAATACCTGAGAATAAGCAGGTGTCGGTAACATGAAGCAGCGACGGTGTTTAAGGAGTAAAATCAGAGAGAAACTTACCGAAAAACCTGAGCCGAGCTACACCGGGGCTAACTGTTTGTAGCCGTTAGCACAACACTCAAAGTACCCGCGTTAAATTTCTTCTTCGCTACTCTGGTCTGTGTAGCAGCTCCGCGTGCTGCCCCCTGGCGGCGCTATGGTGTGATACAGGCTGCCGACCGCTAGATGGCAGCGTTGCAGTTTAAAGCAATGACTGTAGAAAACATCTACAGTTTTCTACAGTTTTCTGTAAAACTGTAGAAAACTTCTCCAGTCATTGGTTTAAAGAAACTGGGCGAGCTGCTGCCTGCACCTTGCGATCTGTTTATAAGAAATACAGATGATTTGGCATGCGCAAAACAGCGCAAGAGCAAAGCCAAGTCAAATAGTGAGAATTTGGACTCCATATTTCATATTTATATCTGCAAATATCAGGCTAAAGCCATATTCATTCATTGGACTTATTTTGTAATATCACAGAATATTTAAAGCCCCTGTTTTATTTTTGTTTATACATGATAACAAGTTAAATAAAAACCCTGTGCTACACGACTGGTGTAGGATTAAAGGTTAAAGAATCCTAAGCAACAAAACAAAAACAAAAACCAAAATACTTAATGAATTAAGTAATCAGTAAAAAGGATCACAAGCTGTTTGGATAATCTTTTAGAAAAAATAAAACCATGAAGTGAGAAGTCATAATACTGTCATGAATGTTTGCACTCTTCCTCATCTCACTCTTCTGGTGCTCAGTGCGAACACAATGGTCGTGTCCAAATTCCTGGACTGCATCCTCCTGAGGAAGCATTAGTATGAATTTGGACACGACCCGTGAGCAAGTCTGCCCCTTGAGAACGCCCCCTGTGGAGCAGGAAGTGCACTGAGGGAGGTCTCTGCTCTCCTCTGAGCCTGAAATTCCTGCTCCAGACCACACTCCAATCCACCAGCAGGTGAGGAGGGCAGGAAGAGTATCGAGCCAGAATAAAAGCCCTCGTGCAGACAATCAAAGCCATGTGAAGGACACATAAGAAAGTGGTTTTCTTGGTTCCACCTGAACTCAAATGTTGGTTACCTGGGCATGAAACAAAACAAGCAGTGTGCGGAGCCATGCTGCCGTGTGCCGTGACAGCACACCGCTGTCTGAACTCTGACCATCACAAATCATATCTGCAGATGGAAACATGATGAGATTTCCTCTGCACACAGATCTGATTTCAGGGCCCTCAGTATGTGTGTGTGCGTGTGTGTGTATGCATGTGTTTGTAACTCTTCCTCCACACATGAAACCATTTTTTTATTGTGATTTAATAAAACTTTATTTACAAAAACAGCAGGTGATGTCATTAAGAAGCAATAATGATGATGATGATGATGGGCCTCAGGAAGCCTCCTCTTCGTCTTGCAGCAGCATTAGTGAGTATTATTAGTCTGAGAGGACAGCTGTAATTAATGCCTCTGAGAGGAGGATGACGGGGCAGCAGGAGCTAAATTTAACACTCCTAATTCAAGCAGCCGGATTTCTAATCCAGGAGACGACGCCCTCCTCCTCCTTGTCTTTCCTCCTCAGAGGTGTACATGCTGCTCGGGAGTCCCACTGTTTTACTTTCCCAACAGAGACGAGACAACAAAGGATGCAGACTGGCGGAGAAACGTCGTCACGGCCCAGGAAGAACACTTCTGGAAAACATCTGGCCACATGTGATTATGAAGAATAATCCTCTGATAAACTCAGAGAAAACAATGCACGCAGCGGTTTCCCAGCAACACCCCATCCCCATCGCACTGCGCTCCTCTTCATCGTTTATCTCTTCCACTGGAGCACCAACAGATTACTGAGATGCCAGCAGCTGCACGCCATTCTTAACCCAGCACAAAATGTCTCAGAAAAGCTACAAACTAACAGGTAATGCTGCTGTGGCCACAGCCATCCTTTACATACAGTCTTTGGCTAATAACACAGAGCATCTGTCAGAAGAAGGTGTGACTCTGCAGCAGAACATCCTGGACTCAGCTGCAGGTGAAGCTGAGCCATGTGTCGCAGTCATATTTGCCTGCTGCGCTCCATCACACCTGCAGCAAGAGTGAGCACAGAGACTCCACCCCCACAAACACCACCGTGTGCACATCACCTGATAACTAATGGTGTCAGCACACAGGTAAATCTAATCAGCATTATAATAATAATCATTCACAGTTCACAGCATGTTAACCTGAACAGCTGCAGTTCCTCTAACTTCCACCAGAGGCTCCCAGCCTGCATTGTTATGGGCGTGGCCTCTGTGACTGACAGGTGGATGGTGACACAGGCTGCTGCTGATTCACCAGAAACCCAAGGGTTACATCATGTCCATCTTAAATATACAGTCTAGTATCTAGAACACGTTCCACAGCAGGAGGAGGAGTCTGCACCTCTGACCTCCAAACACCTGCCATGGATGAAGAGACAGCGCAGCGAGCGGCGGCTTGAGTAAATGAGGAGGTGTGAATCTCAGCAAGTGAGTGGAGTGAAGATCAGCACTCTCCTCCTCCTCAAAGGTTACACCAATGGTCTACCCGCTGTACTCTGATTACTGCTGGAACAGTTATGTAAATGGACTTAAAACAAAAGTTTCAGTTAAGAAGTCTGTGCAGGGTGAGAGTGCACCGCGTGGCATGCCATTGGACGTCAGTCCTGTTATTTTAATTCCCATTGGATGAGAGCATGGATGGGATCAGTGGTTTAACTGAAGTATTTTATGTTTTTTGGGTTTAAATATTGATCTTTGACTTCAAAGTTTCAGTCTCTTCTTCTTCTGCAGGTTTTCAAATATTAATGTAGTGATGCCAGTGAACCAGCAGCTCATAATGAGCCAATCAGGAGGCTGAAAATCATACCAAGGGTTTTCTGCACTGCTCAGATTAATTCATGATGTCCTCTGATTTGGTTTCATGTTGTTTGCGCTGGTTTGCTTCCAGTTACGCTCAGGCTGGTAGTTTTTGTGTGTGGTTGCAATACAAACAGCACAGGGAGGATAACAAGGAAGAGGTGAACTCAGTCACAGCCAAAAACCAGAACAGGAAGAAGACATAAAAACACCACCAAACACCAAAACCCTTCAAAATAAGACAGGAAGTAAACGAGGGAAACGGGAAAACAACTGTGTGAAGGCTTGGTCCTTACACTGGAAGTGTGAAGCACAAGCATACAGATGGTGAAGTGTCTCCAGAGTATAATCCAATCAGATAATCTGCACCTCTGCCTCTTCGACCTGCACCTTAAAGTCTAGAAGAAACAGAGTGAACATGAAGCCTGCACTGATAGAGAACAGATATGAAGCCCAGCAGTAACACACAGTTACTCTAAGCTCTGAAATCAACTGGAAGAACTCAGATGACATAAAAGCATTATGGGAAATGTATTTCTAAATCTAAATCGATACTTTTGCCAGAAGGAATAAAAACAGAAGAAATCCAGAAATGTGATCTCAGTGAACAAATTGCTGTTTTATTGTGTGTGTGTTTC
>NC_140542.1:340064-363428 GCF_057382185.1 Mchenga conophoros
ATTACAGAGACACAGTTCAGAGCTTCTGCAGCTGATAACAACAACATAGCTTCTTAAAAAAACTGCAGACACGCATCAGGTCTGCAGGTCAGCCACACAACAAAGAAGTTCTCATTTAAACACAGCAGAGGCACAGAGACAAGCAAATCTACTTTTAAATACCAGAGAAGCACCGGTTTTTCATCTGTTTAAAGATCAGTAAGTGTTACAAGGATCCAGAGGCTGTGAGCAACTTGTTGTGTGTATACTTTGGTTCCATCTTCTTTTGGACACTTCCTCTGCTCCAGTCATTGGAGAAGAAGGGGCAGACACCTCCAATGGCTCCTCTGGGGGACACTGAGGCCTTCCTCAGACCTAAAGGACTGGTTGTTATTTAGTACTCCTTTTCTGCTCTGCTTCAGCAGCCAGAGTGGTTTCTATCTTACATTCACCCCAATGAACCCATCAGGAACAATTTGGGGTTCTATGTCCAGCCCAGTGGATCGAACAGCCTGCTCTAGCTCCTATCCCAGATCAAATCACCATGTCCTGTGTCTGCTCCAGCGTCTCCTCCCAGTGCCTGAAACACCTCACCTAGGACTTTGGTTTCTCTCTGTTTCAAGTTCCTGCCTCCTCCCATCAGCACACAGTATTCTTATTCTGGCATCTGTGGTTAGGTCCACACCTGGAAGACTGACCAGCCTTAGCTAAAATAATGCTACAGCAGAGAGACAACAAAAAACCCAACAAACTTGCAAACAATTAAATTTTGTCCAGTTATTTAATAAGAGGACTGAGAGATAACAAACCCATCACAATAAAGGAGATAACAACAGTGCTGAAGAAATGAGAAAAGCTCAGTGGTGGGCAGGTGACCATAAGCCACATGATTGGAGTGTGGCAGCTGGAGTTTGAGTCTGACCAGCACTCACTTTCCTGCCTGTCTTCACTGTTCTGTTATCAAATAAAGGCAACAAAAGAAACAATCAACTCGAGCATTATGAAACAAAAAGGACACAAAGGATGAAAACACCCCAAATAAATGCCAGAGCACAGCTGGATGATTCACCCTCCAGCCTATGAACAGCAGATAACACCTGCTTATATCTACAGCTGCAGCTCTCTGATGCTGACTCTGTTATCACGTTATCATGTGTTCATATGATTATTGTTCTTTGGTTTGTTGCAGGTCAGGGTAGATCGGCCGTCTGATTGGTGCCAGTCATCAAAGTACTTTCTGTCCCCCTGACAAAGAAATGAAGGTCACAGAGAGGACACAAAAGCATGCAGAGCATCAACAAAACAAACCAGAGAACAACATTAAATGGAGGAACACCTGAGGACGATGAAGAGCACAAACAGAGAAAATGATGAAGGAAAAACACAAAACTACTCCCCTTCTTATTTCTCAGATTGTGCATGTTCAGTTCCTCTCCTCGACTCCTCCATTGGGCTGAAGGAAGAATGAGAAAGATGTGGGAACAATCAGCGAATCAGAGGCAACAGGCAAGAAAGACAGGAAGTGGAAACCAGGAGACAGACAACACGAGAAACAGCTCAAAGTTCTGCGTTCTTCCAGAAACATTTATCTGCGTGGGTTCTTCCAGACACAGAACCGTGTGTGTGTGTGTGTGTGTGTGTGTGTGTGTGTGTGTGTGTGTGTGTGTGTGTATCGGTACAGTAGCAGAGAAATGTCAGATTCAGTACCCATGTGGAGACGAGCAGCACACTGCTGGGATGACAGTAGGCCTGAGTCAGACTCTGCAACACCTGAGGGAGCGTCACCAACCTCACATCACCACATCTGTGTGTGTGTGTGTGTGTGTGCACGTGTGTGTAGGTTTCACACGGAGTGCTTGCATGTGTGTGTGTTAAATATATGTGTGTGTGTTTATAGGCTCAGGGCTGCATGCAGAGAGTGGCGTGGAGGGGGGAGCACTGTGATGAGTTTAAGAAGTCTTGACAGCAGATGCCTGCATAATAACGCAGAGAGAGGACATGTGCAAGCAGGAAAATCAAGGACACCACGTCATGCGTGCCACTCATTTAAAGTAACAGTTTCTGTGGCGGCTTAGAGCGTGCACGCAGATTATGTGCAGAAAAGGCTGCAGATGCTGCTAAATGGATTTGGAAATCAGTGCTGAGAAATATAGCCGAGCAGGGATTTAAAGAGCTGTGTGTGTGTGTGTGTGTGTGTGTGTGTGTGTGTGTGTGTGTGTGTGTGTGTGTGTGTGTGTGTGCTTGGTGGAGGTCGAGGCAGCGTTTGTTAGTATGATTGGTTTGGTGAGATTTGTCAGCAAGCCTGTGAGCAGATGCTGATGTGTAGGAGGAGGCCAAGTTCAGCTTCAGCCCAAACAGGCAGAGCGTTTCAGGCTGACGATGTAGCTCATTAAAACAGAGCTGGAATCCTGGAATCTGGAGTCCAGGTCCTTCAGGATGCTCTGCACTGTGGTCTGAAATTCAGTCTGAGATCATTCTTGCAGAAAAACTGACCATCAGCGTCAACATGGCAGCAATTTAAAATGGATTCCTATCTATCTGCCTCCTCCTCCTGTGTGTGTCTGTGTGTGTGTGCACGCTTGTACTTCTGTCTCTGTGAGGACCAGTTTGCGTGCTAAGGCATGAGAGTGCACATCACAGCGCTGAGCTGGAGTGGACAGAGGATGCTGCAGCAGAGCGAGGAGGAGCGTGTTGTTTTGCATTTGTGATGCAAGCTGATGCTGAGGCGTGATGTGATGTTCTCTCAGCACACCGGCTTGCACAGAAAGGGCTGCTGGATATTTACCTGGCGAGGCTGCAGGCGCACTGATGATGATGATGATGATGATGATGATGATGATGATGATGATGATGATGATGATGATGATGATGATGATGATGATGAAGATGAAGTTGAAGATCAGCCCTTACCTCTGCTTCACTTCTTTTCTCCATTTGAGCAGAAATGTCTTGCTGGGCTGAAAAACTTTGTTTGATCTGCTGGTTCGCTTTCAGAAAACTCAAAGCTTTAAAATCCACAATCAGCTAAGCTTAAAACAAATATTAGCTTCATAAACATAATTAGAGGACACTTTCATGCTCAATGCTTTAAAACCAAGAGCTCCTGTAATACTAATTTTTAACATTTAAAAGCTAATGAGCGTTCCCGCTGCTCACAGGTCAGTGGTTCACATCAGGGTTTCATTTCTTCTTTTGCACCTGGTTCTGGATTCATACCTGGAACCCGGAGGAATCGTTTTTTCCTGCAGGAATCATTCCACTCAAAGCTCATAAAGTGCTAAAACTTTAATCATGGAGAAGTAAATAATGTTGGAGCTAAAGTACTGAACATTTGTCTAGGAATTCAGCACAGTTTAGGAAAAATCATCAAAACCAAGACAGAAATAATCAGTGATAGTTTAAGATTAATTACAGAAAATATAGTGCTGTCAGCACTAATGACTTTTGTCAGCACTAATATATATCTATATATCTATATCTATATCTATATATAGATATAGATATATATAGATATAGATATATAGAAAAAGGTGACTGCGACTGGAGGAGCTGTGGGCCAATCATCAGTCTCCACTGGTCACGTATTGCACCTCCAGCTTTAACGTGCACCCTGGGTAAACCCCATCATACACACACAAACACACACACACACAGGGTGAGGGCCTCCCCTCCTCCATCCCACCCACCTCAATGTGTCTGCATGTGTTCAAAAACCCTCGGGGATGCAGATCACAAAAAAAAAAAAATCTGTGCTTGTTCACAGCAGCCTACACAGGATATTAACCACACACACACACACACACACACACACACACACACACACACACACACACACACACACACACAGTCAAATCTACAATAATTCAACAGAGGCTGCAGGGGGAAGAGAGGGGATTACAGCCTCAGAGAAATAATAACAACAACCTCTGCTGCTCTCCACAGACATCAGAGTCATAAAGGAAGTGCAGGGAGGAGAGAAGAGAGGAGGGAGGAGAAGAGGGAGGAGGGATAAGGGAGGAGAGGAGGGAGAAGAAGGGTAGGACGCCACCTGAGATGGATCGGTGTGATGGAAGGGACAGAAAACTGATTGTGTCGAGGGTTTTTTAATTGACAGCTGTCCATAAGCCCCCCCACCCCCATTACCACCACCCCTCCTGTTCTGAGTGAATATCACTCATCTTCTCTCTCAAGCAAGGGTATTAAGAGTGAAAAGCATTTTAAAAAAAGGATTTAAGTGTTCTGCTCTGTCTCTCTCTCTCTCTCTCTCTCTCTCTCTCTCTCATTCTCACACACACGCACGCATTCGCACACACACACACAAGCAAACACACACACACAGACATACACCAACGTGGAGGGGCTATTGGATGTAAAGTCCTGAGGAGGAGGCAGAAGCTCGTTAAATAACAGCTGATTATCATTCTGTTGGTTTGTCCTTTGTGTCATGATGCTGTTGAGCTCTGATGAGATTTGACCCTGTGCGACTTGTGCCAGCAACAGCAGGCCTGCAGGAACCTGCTTACACTGTGGTTAGAGCCACGAAAGCTGAGCTAGCATCACCTCACAGGCTGTATTTCAAAGATGAACACCGCCCCTCTCTGTGCTTTAAAACCAGCCACAGTGTGTGGGCATGCTCACAGGACTGCAGCTTGTGATATGGCATTTAAACCTTTATCAGACCAACCAGAACAAATCCGGGGTACCCACACATATTTGTGCTCCTCTACGTCACAGACATCAGATAGCTGCAGTTTGTAAAATTTATGATAGATTCAACGTACTGACACTCAAAGTTGGTAAAAAAAAACCCAAAAAGAACCGTTCTGAACAAAATGTACATTTAGTCTTCAGTTTGGGATTCTTGGTGCTTAAATGTGTTCTCCTGGACTGATGAAGGTATGAAGCATCAAAAATGCTACAAAAAAAAGAAACAAATTTGAACCGTTGGACTTTAAAGAAGAGGTGAAGCTGTCAGTTAAAATAGGCCACGACCTTAAAAATGCAAACTTTAAATGCTATACAGAGACCAAACAGTTTGTGTATCAGGCTGTAAACATGTTCATTTCTGCTGTAAAGGTTTCTGCTGTAGACGGGAGTCTAAGGGGACTGACTCACTGCTGCCTCTCCTGGACATCAGCAGGACTGCAAGTTTTGAATAATAACTTTCAAATAGAGTTTCTCTGTTACCTTGATTTGCAAATTACCATATTTCTAGATTACCATTTTTGTTAGCAGCCATGGTCAGTGGTATTAACATGCCCTAACACTTAAAAATGAAAAAGAGCTAACGGAGGCTTCAAAGAGCTGCACAACTGGTGGTATTTTTGCTGTAAGCTTCTTCTCTGCTAAATATTTTACTGGCCAGCCGGAGTGGGCACGCTCCATTTTGTGTAACTATTTTTTAAGCCTGGTAGAACTGCAACCACATAAGCTAGCGCAATAAAAAAAAAAAATGCATATAAAACCAGAGGAATTGTACTTACATCTTATGCCATCAGCTTGTCATAGGTCATGGTTTCCTTCCACATATGGCTTTGCAAAAATTGCATAAAAAGCATTTGCAGCAACAAAAACATAATATTCGAGAAACATGCCTTGCCGATCCGATCAGCTGTTCATAACACTTCCTACGTTGGAATAGACATCAGCGCGATCTATCTGACGTTCGCCATTACCTCCCCAAAACCGGAAGTGACTTCATTTTCACAGAAAATTTAGTTTTTTTCCTATAAGGCATTTACAAATATATTCTGGCGTTTTTAAAGTTCATGTTTGAGTTTATGGCTTTCTGTATAGTTTCTGGGATGTTTAGAACTCAAATTACACTGTTAGAAATAGCTTGTGTTGATGCAAATGCTTTTTTCCCCCAAATTTGCATCTTAATATTTGTTTTCGTTTTTCCTACAGTGTATAGAAATTGGTGTATCATTACACATCCAGTCATCCACACATTCACACACTGGTGATGGCAAGCTACATTGTAGCCACAGCCACCCTGGGGCGCACTGACAGAGGCGAGGCTGCCGGACACTGGCGCAACCGGGCCCTCTGACCACCACCAGTAGGCAACGGGTGAAGTGTCTTGCCCAAGGACACAACGACCGAGACTGTCCAAGCTGGGGCTCGAACCGGCAACCTTCCGATTACAAGGCAAACTCCCAACTCTTGAGCCACGATCGCCCCGATATAAAACTATGAAGACACTCAAAATAAATTTCCCGTGGTTGGAAACTATTTTGGGTAACTTTTTTGCATTTACCGTTTTGAGGGATATACTGCTGAAATTTCTCTAACTTGAAAAACAAAAAACATTTAAAAAAATTTCTAGTTTATTGCATTTTTTGCAATTTATGTAGTTACTATGGAATTAATGCATACATTTTATTAAAATTTGGGATATAACGGCTGCAATGTATAGCAACTTGAAATACTCCCTAAAATGGTACCACAGCTTTTAAAAATAGAAAGATAAGCTCTGGCAGACTTGGTTCTATGGTAGGTCTTAAAGGGTTAAATCAAGTGGAACAGAAAGCCGTTGTTAGAGGAGTTTTACATTCATACCTGTACCTGACACGCTGAACATGAATATCTGCAACTACAAGAAACGCACAACAAAAATTAAAGCTTTGAACATTACACTGCAGCGTCTGTTTAAACTGAACCAGATGACTTCAAACCCCGCAGAGAGCTGTAGCACACACACACACACCCCTGGAGAGGAACGAGGAAAGGAAGGACAAATTTTTTCAGCATGAGGGAACATCGTCCGGCACATTGAATTCCCAACAAGAGCACACACAGCCATGTTTCCAGCCCTTCAGAGGACATTATGTTAATACATGCAGAAATGCAGCTACAGCAAGCGCTTATCTCAACCTAACAGTTTTAATAACTTTATTCATGAGGCAATTAAGGGAACAGCAAAGGCTAAAAACCAAAAATCACTCTGCTCATATACTACTCAAAAAATTAAAGGAACATTTAACCAGAGTGTTCCATCGAGTCAGTGAAACGTCTAGGATGTTGATCTGGTCAGTTAAGTAGCAGAGGGGTTTAAATCAGTTTCAGGTGCTTTGGTCATAATGAAATTAACAACAGGTGCACAAGAGGGGCAACAATGAGACAACCCCAAAAACAGGGATGGTTTTACAGGCGGAGCACCCTGACAGTTTTCTCTCCTCGTCTTTTCTCACTAGTTTTGTATTTGACTAGGGTCAGGTCACTGCTGGTGGCATGAAGGTTGCCATTGTCAGAAGGTTTGCTTTGTCTCCCAGCAGAGTTTCAAGACAATGGAGGACATTCCAGGAGACAGGCATTTACTCTAGGAGAGCTGGACAGATCATAGAAGGCCTTAACCCATCAGCAAAATCAGTATGTTCTCCTTTATGGAAGGAGCAATGGGATAAGTGCTGCCAGAGCTACAAACTGGCCTCCAGCAGCTCACTGGCATGCATGTCTCTAAGGCTTCGTTCACACTGCAGGTCTTAATGCTCAATTCCGATTTTTTGATCAAATCCGATTTTTTTTGTCTGCTTGTTCACACTACAAATAAAATGTGACAGCAAACGCGCTCTAGTGTGAACGCTCAAAGCGGCCCACATGCGCAAAAGAAGACGTCACACACAACGCGCGCTGTTTAGACCCAGACCAAACAGTATCGTTTGACTGATGGCCGTTAATATAAAGACTTGTTTCGGACTTTACGTTTCCCAATTTTGCTTTAACTTTTTGTTATTTACATATGGCCTAATAATTATCATTACTGCTGTTTTAGAGGAGCAGTGCTTCAAAGGATAGTTGCAGATTTCTGTCAGAATCTGCGGATTATACAGTACAAATAAAATGTTCACGTTTCTCTAACGCTGCCTTCCCAACAGTTTCACTAACATCTACACTGGATGGCCAGGAAGCGTTCGCAATGTCTTTGCTTGATGCATAAAGTTAAAAGATTAAAACTAATAAAACAAGTTTTAAAAAGGGACTTTTCCATTTGATTACATTTTGTATGATGGATTATGCAGAAAAAGTAGAATTGGGCTGAAAGAGCTATCGCTTTATCACCTATTCAGGTTGTAAATCGTGTTTTTAAAAAGTAACTAAGTAACTAAGTAATTAATTACTTTTAAAAATAAGTAATCAGTAAAGTAACGGGATTACTTTTTTGGGGAAGTAATCAGTAATTAGTTACTGATTACTTTTTTCAAGTAACTTGACCAACACTGCTTCTCACAGATGAGAGTAGGTTCACCCTGAGCACATGTGACAGATGTGAATGGTTCTGGAGAAGCCGTGGAGGATGTCTGCCTTTTACGTAGTTCAGCATGACCCATTTGGTGGCGGGTAAGTGTCTAGGGAGGTAAATCCTAAATAGTTAACTGAACACGTATCTGTGGAGGGACCTCAGAACTCTACATGCTAGGCAACGTCCCCCTGATTGCCATCAGCCATCTGGATTCTTGGAGTCACTGTCAGACACTATGCTGGTGCAGGGGGTCCTGGGTTCCTCTTGGTGCACAACAATGCCTGACCTCATGTGGAGAGTATGCACACACTTCCTTCAGGATGAAGGAACTGACACCATTGACTGGTTCGCTTTACCTAAATCTAATGGATTACATTACATGCCATCAAGTTTGGCAAAGGTCTGGTAACAAGCCATCCATTTGATTTGGGTGTGTCAGAACAAAGATGCATCTAAAATCTCCAGGACAGTAGCTCTTGAGAACTGGAGTTGGACACCCCTGTCCTAAAACATCTCCAGTGGGGAAGCATCTCTGCTATGAAGTCAATGTTTCCCACTTAGTCAGCAATGTTCTGCTGGGCACTTGAGGCACAGTCATATTTCTAACAGGTGAACATGATGATTGAGCTGAACGAGTCTCTGATGACTCAGATCACATAAAATGATGCATGAAGAGAAGAATCGGACTGATTTCTTTCCTGATTTCTTTCTTTTATTTACATTTACATTTCTTTCTTTTACATTACCCAAGGTGCTTTGCAACATATTCACCTTAACTTATATTAATAAACACAGAACATAAACCTCGCCTCTGTCAGTGTGCCCCAGGGCAGCTGTGGCTACAATGTAGCTTGCCATCACCAGTGTATGAATGGGTGAATGACTGAATGTAGTGTAAAGCGCTTTGGGGTCCTTAGGGACTAAGTAAAGTGCTATACAAATACAGGCCATTTACCATAAAGCCAACATGAACAAACAGCACAACTCAAATGAAAAGCAAAGCTGAATATGTGCAGGAAGTTACAGCCATGAAGCCGAGAGGAGATAAATAGTTGTTTACAAATGAGACCAGCTTTTATTTTGTGACATTCTTGGCTGGTAAAAGCTGCTCTTCTATTGTTAAAAGTCACAGATGAACCCAGAAAGGCACCAGTTTAAATGTAATGCTTGTCTTTGCGACACCATGGTTATAAAAGTGTGTTAAATGATTCCATATTTGTAATGAAAGTGTGCGCTCTGAGGGCAGACTGCCCGTCACCCTGGACAGCAGAGCCCCTCGTTTTCATCCATGTGTTTGTGCTCGTTGTGGGAGGGGACTGAATTTGTCTGAGAAGTGCCCAGCAGGAAGAGGCTGTCCTATTTTATCGCTCATTAAACAGGTCACACATCAGGGACTTGACTCAGAGGAAAAATAATAAAAAAGACGATGACAGAAATAAAAACTGAGATTTACTGTACAAACACTGAATGTGTCCCGGAGGCGTTCCCGGCCTGCTTCTCTCATTTGATTTTTTTGATCGTCAGTTTGTGAACTCATCCCGAGGGGGGATTCTCTCTGACATGTTGTCATAATCACTGTTTTTTATGTAGCATCTCCTCTGCCTTCATTTTCCACCCTCAGTTTTTGACATCTCCTTCTCTCTTCCCTCTCACCAGTTCACAGGTTACCATAGCGACACACAGTAGTATTTGCCTGTTGCCAAGGCTCGTCTCCACGCCAGCACAGCATCCCTCCCACAGCGGTGTGATGGATCGTGTATCAGATATGGGGATGTGTATTCCATAATGCTGCTTTTATTAGATGAGAGAAAAAACAGTAACCTGCAGTGCTGCAGTTCAGCCACAAGGTGATGCTGGAAGACTTTTGGAGGACATCAGGGCTGTGGCAGAAAGGAAGAAGATCAGGGTGACCAGAGTCAGCAGCGAGGAGAGGAAGATTAGTTTTAACGGGCTGGTTCACTCTGGCAGAAAGTCACAGTGGAGTTTATGTGAATATTTAACCTTTCAAATGTGCCAAATGTGGCTTTATTCAAAATCATATCTCTCCTGTTTTTATTAAACATCGTCAACAGTAATGCTTAAAGGTACAGTCAGTTGTGTTTTGAGGTTATTTAATTAGAAAAAAAGAATATTGTACTCACAAATACGCACTCATTAGTGAGTAATTATGTTTTTATGTATTAAAAATATATAGAATGAGACAGCATGACTGCCTTACAGCACTAAGAGAAAGGTTCATGCTTTGAAGCACAGGTGTCGGACTCCAGGCCTCGAGGGCCGGTGTCCTGCAGGTTTTAGATGTGTCCTTGTCCCAGCTGATTTAAATGGCTAAACTATCTCCTCAACATGTCTTGGGGTTCTCCAGAAGCCTGTTAATGAACTAATCATTTGATTCAGGTGTGTTGACCCAGGGTGAGATCTAAAACCTGCAGGACATCAGCCCTCGAGGCCTGGAGTTCGACACCCTTGCTGAAGGAACAGAGGATGCGGAACAGGATGACATCTTGATGCCTGGAATTTTAAAAAAGAAAAGTTTGTCTTTTTTTTTTTTTTTTTTACATGTTTTCATGATGTCAAATAAAAATAAAAACAATAATGTTTTGATCTTCGGCACAGGTTTCTCAAGTTCATGAGGGGTAACCAATCTGGAGAAAGGCGGCTTAAAAAGATTCATGGTGGTCTTAAAGAGGAAACAGCTAAAACACCCTTGTGGTGCTCCCATATAGTCTATGGATGCAGCTCATAACCTTGCAAGGAAGCATTAGCTGATAACTTAGAGTTCTTATCCAAATATGGTCACTCCTGTCTCCAAAAAAAAAAAAAAAAAAAAAAAAAAAAATATATATATATATATATATATATATATATATATATATATATATATATATATATATATAACTGTGGTTTAGGAAAATGTTATTTTCCTATGTTAGCGTGCTTAGATGAGTTCTAAGGGCGGCTGGGGCAGATGGGATTAAATGTTTTGCAGGTATTTTGTCATAAAATGAGTTAAAACATTTTCACTGACTTTTCACTGGGGTTCATTCCACTGCAGATCATGAATGTCTGAACCAAAATTCAACATTGTGTGTGCAGGGTTACTGGTCCATCCCTGTTATCTGTTTGGCTCAGATCCAAGTTTTCATCTGAACATGATGACCTTCCTCAGCCAAAGACTCTCCGTCCACTCTCAATCTCAGTGACTGCCATTAAACTGACACCAGTCCACTCAGCTCTTCTGTCCTCTGAAGATGAGTCTTTAAATTGTCCTTTTGTCCTGAAGATTATTGTTTTGACGTTATTATTCACAGCTCCTATTTTTAGAGTTCTGTCTCTAGCCTTAAAAGGCAGTCGAATCCTTACAGTATGTGCACTTACACAAGCAGAAAGCCAGTATCCGCTGTCAGTGTGCATTAAAGACACGGTGTCCCGTCCTGTGGAAGGCCTCGCTGCGGGGCAGTGAGCCTGCGCGTGACGAAGGCAACGACAACACGGCACAGACACAAGAAGGGAAAAAACAAAGGGTAAGGGGCAGGGTTATGTAAATGATGCAAAGGCCGGCTGCCCAGAGGAAGAGGTGCACACTCATGCATCTGAGCACACTTTAAATGTAAGTTTTCATAATGTGGTCTTTACAAGCGAGCCCCAGCTTCAGGCGTCAACAGCAGCAGAAGCAGAGCACTCCACACTTTCTCTCACAGCGACATCGCCTTTCATTTGTGCCAGTTTTCACTAGAATAACTTTTATGAACTGTATGCTGTGGTGTAACAGCATGGGAAGCATATTGCTGTGGATGAATATTAAAAGTCCCACCAAACCTGTAACTCAAGCACTGCACAAGAAAATGTGTGCAGTGTGTGAGTGTTCAGGTTGTCACAAGGTAAAAGTTGAGAAAAAACAACAACCTGACCCTATTCAGTTTTGGCAGATCTTTCTTTGTGCATCTCTGAACAGTTTCCAGTGCTGCTGCTATTGTTACGTCACTCCCTGGAAGTCACGCTCTGATTCTCATTTTACCACGCTGTGATAAAAAAAAAGAAAAAATCTGATAAACATGTTTCTATAGATGACTTCTCCCTTCAAAACAACTGTTTCTATAACTCACTTGTTTATTAAGACTTGTGCGTGGCCTCTTTGGCTGTAGCGGTTAGCTGTCTTCTAGCTTCACCTGAACTGGATCTCTGCACTGCGTTTATGCGTTGGAACCTTTTGGAGCATTTTTAATGACATCATGTGACGAATACGGCTGCTGTAAAGTTACTGTGCTAACAGATCATATAAGAAGTCCAAAAATGGTTGCAGCTGGCTAACCAGGATAGCATTAGCAAATAACAGAGCAACTTCACCCTGGTGTCTGTTCATCTTTACGGAGCATTTTTCAAGGGAGAACAGAAAATTAGTCAGTCAGCTGTTCAGTCACCTGAACAGGTACAACGTCTTTCGTTTCAGGAAAAGCAAGCATTTCAAAATATACATTTCTGTAAAATTTCTCCTTTTTTGACATGAGCAAGGAGATCAGAGCTGGAAACGAGGCCGCACATCACAAGGAACCAACCTCAAAGGGGATCCCGCCAAACCAAGACAATGGCTGGTTTTCCTTGTTATAGAAAGATTGCAGGAACTTTTTATTCACACCTCACCCATTTGGTTTTTGCAAACTGATCTGTGTTCTCACTCTCCTGATGACCTAGCATTAGCTGTTAGTGCTTCTCTCCATTATAGAGCAGGCCCGAGCCTGATGTCTCACACAGGCAGTGGGAGCTTCTAGTTTTCCCACTGGGGCTATTTGGGAGACACGTTGAGCCCTTTATTCACACTAAGTCTGCATTTCTGCAAGACCTGGTGGGGTGAATTACCCACAGCCCTCAGCAGATGCCTGAAAGCAAGAAGTATTGATCGATTATGTGACAGTTAGCTCTTATCCACACTGTAAAGCAGAGGCAGCTGGTCCCTTATGTACTGGTCTGCGTCAACATGAATGCACTGATATCTTTTCAGTGAACATCCTGAAGAAGCTGTAACACTGAGGAACATTATTGTTACAGGGACGTTACCTGATAAGGTCAAATGACCTCAACAAGCTGGAAATGAAGCTGGAAAGCCACATAAGTGTGTTTCCATGCTGCTTTCTAATGATGTGCTGAGCCCAGGTCAGTCTGCTGGAAATCAGTGACCTTGGAGAGCTGCTGTGTGCTGTGGGAGCACCACTGACACAGGCTGCAAACACCCACTCACATCCACCCACACACATCTCTCCTCTTTCTCTCACATGCAGACACACAGACACGGCTCGACTAATAGCCCGGCCGTCTCCTCGAGTTTCATTTTCCACTGCGGCGTTCCAGCATTTACCTGAGCTGCCATCAGCGCATTCAGGCAGAGAGGAGCGGAGCCGACCGCCTTTGCTCAACACAAAGCACCAGACAGACTGATGCAGCACACAACAAACAGCTAGCTGATTGGGTTTCATCTCTTCCTGAGTGTGCTGAGAAAGAGCTTTGAGCGCCAGCACTGGGCTCCCAGCATGGAGTCCAACAAAAGACCAGAACCAGTCTGAATCCTGCTGTCTGAGAGGACGAATGATCAGATCAGAGGCAGTGAAGAACACCTGAAACAATGAGTAACTGATGATCACCTCTGTGTGAGAGCCATGCCTCATAGTAGCGTTATTAAACAGTAAATCAGCACAGCAAAAGGACCAATCAGATTCTCTTTTTTTTTTTTTTTTGGCCTGTCCCGTTTGGCTCTTTTGCCATCAGAATTGTTGTCTAAAGGCAAAGAAAGATGCCCAACGGATTTACTTTACCAAATTGACCATGCCAGCCTTGCCATAATGGTCCATTTGATTCACCTTTTATTGTTTATTTTATTTTCACTTGCTGAATACGGGACAGACTTGGCTGGAGGAAAGAAGGGGAGAAAGAAAGAGGGAAAGAGAAACAGCTGAGAAGAGGGACGGGGGAGAAGGGCAAAAGACAAAAACCAACAGAATGAGCAGAAAAAAAAAAGAAATAAAAAATGCATATATCAATCACCTGGATCACCTGCTGAGAAAGAAAAAAGAAAACAAGCAGAAGAGAACAAGAGTAATAGAATAAACAGCATCACAATGATATATGGGAATATGACAGTAAATACTAAATATTAAACATTATTGTGCAGCACATAAGATCAACAGAACACAGTGTGCTTTGAGGTAAGAGCCAAAAAGGGTGTAGTTTATGGGTGTGATCACCTGTGTGTACACCTGTGAGCATGGACGTGCTTGTTTTTTTTAAAAGGTTCCTTCATGTAATGATCTGCTAGAGGGTGTGGGGGGGCCACAGCCCCGTCCTCCAGGGCATGAAGCAGGTATGGAGGAGATCAAAACTCCAGACATCCAGAGGCCCCCAGAACACAAGAGACCAAGGAAGACCAACAGAGGGGCAGCCGCGCCACTGTCCCAGAAAGAGCTGAGGAGAGTCCCAGATGAGGGCTCACTCAGCAGCCGCGGAGCAGAAGCCAGGGGGGGGGGGGTTGCAGTGACGCGCCCGTGAGCTCCGCCGGCAGCCAGCTGTGCCTGAGTGACCGAGTCCCAGGCCGAGAGGCCGGGGGCACCCCACCTCCGAAGTGGCCCGAGCGAGCCCCAGGCTCCAGGCCCCGATAAGCGGCCGCCAAGGAGTGAGCCGGTGTGTACCTGGATGCCCATCCCCAGACACAAAGAACCACCAACGCACCGATGTCTGAGGGAGTCCGCCACTGGCAGGGGAAGTGGTGGTAGGGGGAGATAGGCCTCCAAACCTTGGAGGGCCTGAGATGTCCCCATGACCAATCAGATTCTCAGCATTAACCATAAGTTCTTCTGTTAATCTTTAATAAATGTTTCTGGTTGCTGAGCCTTGTGGATGCTGACTGACTTCTGTATGCAAGATATAAGCTGTAAGTGTGAGTGTTTATATGTGCTGCTGATTGCTTTTAGTCTTCAAACCGTCTGCAGTGTTTCCCACGCACAGACCTAACTTGGGTGGGTTATTACAGCACAGTAAAGAGCACATAAGTCCATAAGTCCTTCTTCTTCTCTATCTGTTACTCTGCGTTCATGCATGAGATCAGATGCTTGTGGCTTCATCAGTATTAAAATCCTTGATGCTCTTCTACACTTTCAGAGTCTTGTAGTGATGGACAGATGTGTCCTTCACCGTGTCGGTTAGATACAGTTTTTGTTTTTTAAATTTAGACTGTATCAGACTTTGTAAGATGATGAAATCCTCTGAGATGTTGACCTCTGCTCGGCGAACAGCAGTGAAAGGAGTCTGGTGTCACGTTACCGTCGTGGATCATATCAGGTTATAAAATATTCACATCTGTCCTTTCTTGAGCGCTGCCTCTGCTGTGCTGTAAGAGGAGCCGAGGGTGGAGAGTCAAAACACCAATCACTGACCAATCTCTTCCCGTGGAGCTGGTGGAGATCAAAGCAGAACATAAAGTGAAGTGAACATTGGACTTCATTCATCAGGTGAACCCAGGTGACTCTGTGGCTGCTGGTTGCTCACACTCACAGAGCAGTGAATGTTTGACTCAAAAGGAGCCACATCTGCAGTTTTCTATGAGTTAAAGTCTGATTAGACCCAAACATGTCTGCTTCATGGTTGAGGTGATGTAGCTTTAGTTCTGTGTCTGTCAGCTTCAGGACCAAAATCAAACCAATCACACAGCTGTCTCCAGGTTTCACAGACTAGATTCGTGCGCAAGTCGAAGGTGGGAGGAGCTGCGTTAGGAAGTCTGCTGCACTCAAGCAGCTGCACCAAATCACAAAGATTTACACTCACATTAAGTGGGTTCAGTTTCTACATCATGTTTTTCTGACTGTTTCAACCCACAGTGTGGACAAAAAATGCACATCCAATCAGAAAACACAAGAAAGAGGCAGAAAACATCTCCATGCAAACACCAAAGGAACACCAGAGGAAGAATTAAACTGACCACAAACGGTGATCAGTGGATATTTTCTCACAAGAAAAGAAGTGGAATTAACCCTACAAGTGAAAACTTTAAAAAAACAAATAAGTTCTACCAATCTCATTTCACTGTGTCCAATACACTAAGGTACCAAATGTGAATCAATCCACCTCAGAAACTAATCCCAAACAGATGAACAATGAACACATATTTCAGGTGTAATAATGTCAATATAAAGTGAGAGGTTTTTATTGCAGTATCTGTCCACTGGAACTTTCATGAAGGAAATTTAAACCTCCCGTCAGTCGTTAGCAGAACAGCAGCAGCAGCTTAGCATCACCTGTTGTAGCATGTGAGCTTCACGTCTGCGTCACTTTTTCCACCAGCCACATCTTTACAAGCCTTCCATTGCATGCACCTGTTCTCTCCCAGCCATGTGAGGAGGCCCGATGAGTCTCCTCCTCTTTGTCCTCTCTAAGGTCGAGCAACCTCAACATCTCACTCATGTGAACAACAGCAACTGTTCATGTTTCTTTATTTGCACATAAAAAGGAATTAAGAAGCTATTAAAGAAACTCTGGAGGCTTGTAAAAAGAAATTACCTTATCTAAACTGTGAGAACCAGCAATGCTGAACATGTGGAGGTGCAACTGGCTGGTATTTCTCATGTTATAGCTGTGAATGTGCAACATTTGTTTCTTCACGTAATCCCACACTGATTCATGAAGTATCTGCTGGTCTCATACTAATGAGGAGCGAGCTCTTTTTGTCTCGTTTCATTGTGACGCTGTAGAATCATTTACTCGATGTTTCATATGAGGATCAGGGCAGCATGTGGTCATTCAGAAGACATATAAGATCATAGCATGATCTGGAATAAAGAGCCGAAGGTACTTCATATCTTCATATCCCATCTAGGTCACCAGTTTGTCTGAAGCCTGCTCCGACCTCCTCTCTGCAGGTTACAAAAGCAGTCACCTCAGCCGCTGGTCTTCGAGTTAACAGCCTCCCCCTCCCTCTTCTCACATTAGATTAGTGCAGCTGAGAGGGGATTTGGGATGCAACATTTCGCTAAGGCGACCCACTGACAGCCCATCACACTTATCACCAGCGGTAATGTAAAAATGTGTCATCTGCATTGCTATTTTAAGGCCACACCAGACAAATATTTATCCAGAAGCGAAAGAGGAACATAAGTGCGTAGCATGAAATTGGAGCAGCGCTGCTTGAATTTGTAAAAAGCAACATCAAATCTCAAGAGGGGAGCATAAAAGTCGCTGTTACAGCAAACAGACAGGAAGAGCTGACACACCGTCACAATAAACAGCTCGAGTGTGATAAAGGAAGACAAATATTCACCTAGGATGGAATGAAATAAGGCATAGCCCGGTTAGCACACAGAAACAGACGCAGCATGTTAATGGAGTCATTTAAAGGACTATCAAATCAGGGAATTAATGCTTGTACAACATCACAAAGACATTAAAAGCAATGAGTTATCCGGACATCATGACTCAGTCCACAGGCTGCACTCATGTGTGTCCTCCCAGTGCTGAGAGGGAAACTCAAACCAGAGTCACTTTTCAGCTCTTCACTTCCTCTGAAGCTTAACTAAAGCCTAATTTTGATGATCCCCACACCTGTATGGCACACAGACACCCGTTAATCAGAGCTCAGTAGCATCCTACAGTCTGTTAGTACAGTGACCTCACAGCAGCCATATTATTGGCATTAAAAATGCTCCCAAAGGCTCCAACAGCACGGTCCAGATATCCAGTTCAGGTGAAGCTAGCAGCTACAGCCACATGGGTCACCATCCATCTGTCAGTCCATCTGCCCCTAATAATGCAAACTGTAAGCCTTAACTCTTTCCCAATAAAGACACATTTGTCGACCTCCCCTGCACCCTTAATCTTGACACCTCAGTTTAAAGTCTAAACAGGTGAGCTATTAAAGCTGCTACGAAATTATCTACAGAGACCAAAACAGTTTTTGTAGCGGGGGGAAGAAGTTCGCCTGACCTGATGGGAAACAGCTCAAAAGGTGGTTGTGAACAGCAGGGCTACAGTCTTGTGAGACTTCAAGTTCCAGACAGACAAGCAGCTGCTGCCCAATCAAGCAGACATGGCTGCGGCTGACGAGGAGCAGAAGACCACAGCTATGATAGATGTGGAAATCCCAGCAGACAGCAACATGAGAAAGAAGGAGCATGAGAAAGCAGACAAGTGCCAACGGCTGAAGGAACAGCTGGAGCAGATGTGGAAGGTAAAGTTGAAGGTAGTGGCAGCAGTAAGAGTAGCTTTAGGCCTGGAGTCCAGCATCAACATCAGAGGTCTCCAGAAGAGTGAAGTCCGAGGAATAGCTATGAGAGCTGAGCCTGAGGAAGGCCCACACCACCCCCCTGTGAGCAACACAGACTCCATCACTGTAACTCGTGAGCTGGAGGAAATCTGTTTGTTTACATTCAGTCAGCAGATGATTTCTCTGAAGCTGGCACTTAAAAGCTGCTCTCAGAGGTCTGTTAAATGCAGTCCGGCAGAGATCTGCTCTCTGTCAGGTGAGCTTCCTCCGCTGGCATGCGGACAACACACCTGAATGATTGATATCAAACAAAGCTCTCTAAAGGGGGCTTTTAAATGATGGATGATACAGAGAGAAGCAGACGCTCCATCTCTGAAGTTACAAGGTGCAAAGTGCAAAACCCAACAGCTGATTCGGTCACCTGAGACTGTGTCTTCATGTTACATCTTTAAGGTTTGGATTAGATACTAAGTATCAGTGTTTAAGGTTAGAATATCCAGGAAGCTAATATGTGAATGTTCTCTGAAATTAGGGATGCACAGCTGCATGTGTGTGTGTGTGTGTGTGTGTGTGTGTGTGTGTGTGTGTGTGTGTGTGTGTGTGTGTGTGTGTGTGTGCGAGCCCACAGTTAAAGCGAACAGTGAAACAAGCCCCAGAGCCGTGTTAGGTAAAGGCTGGGCTGTGGTTAGCATCGGCCTCCACACTCAGTGTTTTGTTCCTTGAGGAAATGTGCAGGCTTGTTTGTAGAGAAGCACAGTAATAAGAGCCAGGCTCACTGTACAGGAGTCCTGAAACAGATCACATGAGTAAATCATCAAAGAACACCTGTATACTGAAAGCTGCTGCATTATTAACTTGTTTCCACTGTGAGAACTTAACAAAATAAATCTTCTACCAACTGCTGTTGGCTCAGCCTCTTCCTCTCCTCTCTGTCCAGCTTTTGGACGAGAACCAGGAACTAAATTTGGACTCTTTGTTCTTTGTGAGTTGCTGACTGTCTTTGAGAGAGTTACTGGCAAGCACCAACAAACCAATCACAAAGCTGCATAAATGCTCTCTGCCTCTTCCTAAGGGAACGTCCATAAGAGAAGAGTCACAGAGTCGCCTTTCTACCATGCAATAACACCCAAAAATCATTTTTATTTCCAGATTTTAATTTAGCTGTGAATAAACACCACGAGGTATTTCATTATCAGCAAGGTCACAAAATGAAACACCCCCTTAAATTTATCCAGCGAAAGTTATTATGCAACCAACCCAAACCCATAAAACTCATTAAACACTCAGTAAAATATATTTATGCTTCCGAGGGTCTCATTCTATTGGAAAGATGCTCATTGTCACTGAGACGTCACCTGTCGGGTTTGGACCTATTATACTGTGTCATCAAAATGAGTTTATTGCCGTTTGAGTCTGACGTCATGAGCCCTTTCCGGTCAAAGACTTTTCTGTTATTATCTAAAATCCACCAAACTCTCAGCTAAAAACTGTTGAAAATCTTTCAGCTCCAGTAAAATGATCTGTGTGGCTGTTCTCTCATCTGTTACCATAAGATGTTAACATCCAGCATCCATAAAAAGAAGATTTATAAAGTACAGCCTCCAGTGTAGCCTGCTCATGTGGCTGATGCTGCTGCTGGCCGACATGTAACTTCATTTCTACATTTCAGGTTGTGGCATAAAGGGTGTCTGGTTACAGTTTACCTATGGCATGGATTTAAAACAGAAGTATAAATCTTGTATTATATGTTAGCTGACAGAGGTACCGTACAGCTATGCTATAACCTTGGACATAAACCCTAATGATGTCTGAAGAGCTGCTAAAGTCGGAGAGTGTATCAAAAAGAATCATTTGATTTCAAAGAGCTTTAATTCTGCAGCTGTTCACTGGTAATGATGGAAACCCGTCCTGTTACAAAGGGCGGATTTTTGAATTTCACAAGGTTTACGGCAGCCAGCATAACAACAGTAGTGACTTCACACATGCTCACAGATGTGCTGTGTGTCCAGGCAGGGAAACATTGAGCACTTGTGATATTTTGTATGTACGTAAAACTGTATATTCAGTGATTGATGTCAAATCTTAGTGCAAGCTTCTATGTGCATCACTTTACAAATAAATCGTGAAATCATGATGATTCCTTTTGATGCACCCTGCATAATGATGTGCTATCTGGTGGCTAGCTACAATGTCTGAGATGATCAACCCACAGCAGGAGGTTGGTCATCATTCTGCTGCTGTGCTGTTTGCAGGGCATTAATAACCACACTGACATGTCGGTTGGGCTGAGAGCAAGTTTGTTTTTAAAGAATTTAAAAGCTATGAGCCTATGGGCTGTCGTTTTTAAAAACCAAGCTGCAGAGACAAACTTGGACATGTCTTCGTGGGAGTCTGTGGAGACTGACTCACTGCTGGAGTCTCTAGTGGACGTTAGAGAAACTGCAGGCCTGGGGCCTTTATTTTTCAGCCCCAGAGGCTAATGTTTGGATGTATCCAAGGATCCGTAACAGTTCAGGATGTCCTTCATCATTAGAGAACATTATCCAGGGTCACCAGAATGTTCTTTATGGCCAAGAACCTCAATCAAACATAAACAATAAGAAAAAGCAGCAGCAGATAGATTATTCCAGGACTCTAACAGAGCTTCATGTGCGATGTAACTAAATCTATCGCTCTCAAACTTTTCTTTTTTCCATTGCTGCATCTCAATTTCTCCTCTTTCCACAAATAGCAGACCTCTCAGTGTTTGGTTGTCTACCTCCTCCTCCTCTGCCCTGTTTCCTTCTCTTTCTCTTTGTTTCTGTAGTGTTTTTTCTCCTCTGGATCTCCCTCTGCATCCACCCACACTAACCTAACATGCACTCTGCCCCAGGCTGCCTCTCTGTCTCCATATATACAGAAATGGCTCTTCTCATTTTCAGCACACACACTAACATTTACTGTATGCCACAGTGGTCTCCAGCATCGGTATGATTCATGCAAACACAAAAAACTCTTATAAAAATGGTGGAGGAATTAGTGTCAGGAAAATCCTCATTATTTACATCCAGTGGAGACATGGAGCAGATGAGTAACTGAGAGATGCTCCACACTGTGTAACAGAATCAGTCCAACATTTATGGGAATATTTGTTTTCCTGATTACAAATCTGGAAAACAACAAACAAAAAAAGAAACCCTACTTCCCCAAATCCAGTCAGCTGTAGGTCAGGTAACTCTCTGACTGAAGAACAGAAAAGAAGGTAAAATAAGAAAAGAAAGAAATGACATGAAAGGCAATGGAAGTGGAAAGGAAGTAAAGGGGAAAGGAAAGAAAAACAAAATTTGAAAGGAAATGGGAAGAAAAAGGAAAGAAAAGGAAAAGACGGGAAGCAAAATGAAAAGACGTGAAAGGCAAACAAGGAACTCAGTGGAAAATGGGGAAGGAAAGGAAGCAATAGAAAACAAAAACAATGGAAAGTTAAAAAAAAAAAAAAAAGGCCAAGAAGAAAAAAGAGGCACGACAAACAGGAAGAGTATTTGAGCTTAAGGACATGCGTGAGTCACACTGTGAGTCCTGCTGCAGTGCCGGTGACCTTAAAGCTAGAGTCCGTAGCGTTTTACCGTACAGACTCCATACTGTCCTCATGAGAAGTTGCTCTGTGGGCTGCACCGAACAATCTGAGTCACAGAGGAGCTATTCTTACCGAGCTAAGAATACAACTCGCAGCAGCATCTCAAACAGCTCCACACAAACAAATCCTGCACAGCAAACAGCACAGACACCGGCCCTCCACCAGGCCGGCAGCACTCCACACAGGAAAACACTGCATTACTGTCATCTTCATATCTCCAGCGTGTAAAATAAATCCCCTCATGTTTGTCACTTTCCTATCCTTTCTTTTCCTTTCCTGCTCTATTTTCTTTAACATACATTTTCCCTTCTTTCTTATTTCATTTTTCCTATTTAACAGTTTTCTGTTATTCTGTTTTCTGTTTGCTTTCCTATCATGTTGTTTTCTCGCTTAACTTTGATATTTTTTCTTTACTCCCTCTCCTATGCGTTCTCCTTTCCCCGGTTTATTTTCCTTTTAGTTTCCTCCCTTAACTTCCACCACTTTTCCTTCCATGTGAATTTTGTCTTCTACCTTCAACACTCCTTGTCTTGTGTTGTTTTTTTCCTATTTCCTTTCACCGTTCCTGACATTTCTTCATCTTATGTCTTTCTTTTCTTTTGTCAAAGATTGTTTCTTTTATCAGTCTTTGTTCATTGAAAGTTGGTTTTATTTGTTTATACCTTTCGTTTACTTCGACTTATTTTAATTTATTTGACTTTCCACCTACCTTTATTCACTTCCATTATCATTTTTCCTTTTATTAATCTTAATTGGCACAGACAGTACTGAATAAAACAGGTTTTGTAGACTCTAACGAACAAGCTGTCATTAGAGTCTATAAAGCGTTCCGTAGCATGTTTTTGGATAAATGTTTGGGACTTTTTGGTTCACATTTCTATGCTCGTTTTCATCACAGTGGTCTGAGTGTTGATGTGGAGCAGGATCTCTTTTGGACTCTATGAGCTGCTTCATATGTCAAGCTATTTTAGAGCGGTCACATCTACACGTGCTGCTGCTCTTCTGCAACATTTGTTCCTGGAGTTTGACTTTGCTCGTGTTGATCCTGTGCTCAAGTATAATTGACTCCCAGGCATGAAAAAATGTGCAGAGATATTATATTACACTATTCAAAGTGCTGACACTGAGCTTTCCAAACAGCTTCAAATGAGCCTGTGCTTCTAACATAAGATATGATGAACTTATAAAACACAGCAAATTTGAACATTGTAATTTTCAAGTTTGTAAATTAGTTCAGACTAACTCTACCAACGACAGCAGCAAATGAATTATTACATTTAAAATTGTAAA
>NC_140542.1:363528-411063 GCF_057382185.1 Mchenga conophoros
CGCACATGGCGGGAAAAGCATGGCGGCAACGGAAAATGAGGAGGGCGAAAGCGGATTGTTGAATGAAACGGATGAACCAGAATTGGTTTGTAAAAATGCTGCAACTTCAGTGGTGTGGAACTGGTTTAGCTTTCGTCTGTCAGATGCACAACAAAGCACTATTTTTGGTAGAGCATGCTAGCGGGCCGTCGTTATTACCGTGTTTTTTGGAAAATACGGCGCACTTAAAATCTGAAAATCGACAGTGTCCCTTATAATCCTGTGCGCCTTATTTATTAATTCTGGTTGTATTTACTGACCTCGAAACAATTTTATGTGGTACATGGCGCTCGAAAATCTGTCTAATGTTTCAGTCCGACTTTGCTAAGCTACGAAGCCGCACCACTTGATGGACTGTCAGAGAACCGCTTCAGGTTATTAGGAGTGCACATCATTTGAACAGTCTTTACAGGCCAAGCATATATCTCCATCTCTCTGTCTAACAGTAAGATGTCTGTGATATATAATAATCCAGACACTTTAAGCCGAGCATCCCGAGGACTCCAAATCCTGCTTCCTTCCCTGAGGATGCCTTTGTGTAAAGTGAAGGCTAGGAGCACGCTGGTGTTCAGTCACCTGAGCAGCATAAGAGTTCGAATGTGCTCGACAAGTCTCAGAGTGGGTCGGCTGATAGGATAGTGAGGTGGCAGCTTCACTTCAGAGCCCGACGGCATCACAGAGTATCTGCAGGACCAAAACAGATCTGAGCTGTCAGACTTTGGAGCATTTACACATTTCTTCTTTATAATAAGAAGTTAACGTGAGCACGTATGTACTTAGTGACTGTTGTGGCTGTCTTGAGCATACCTGAACTCCTCTCTGAAATGCGAGCGCAGGTGCTGAGCCAGCTGGCTGTTGTACTGCAGACAGGCCAGCAGGAGGTTGAGGCGCTGGAACAGCAGGACGGACTGAACGGGACTGGGGACCGACACTTGCAGGCCCGTCAGAACCAACACCACCTGCTGGACCTGGTAACCAATGAAGGAGAGCTGCGGGGACGGAGAGGGTCAGCGTTTGAGTAATTCTTATCATTCTGACAGAAATCACAGTTAAATCTGATGAGACCTTTACCAGGTGGGGATGAGGCTGCAGGACTCTGAGGATCCAACCGACAGACAGGAAGTTTTCAGCAGAGACACACCTGCTGGTCTGAAACACGAAGAGTTGAACAAAAACTGTGTTTGTTCAGAGCTTTCTTAGACCATATCATAGCAAATAACAAATGTTTTAAAGCTATGCAATCTGTATATAGCAGTTGAACTTTTTAGATAAGTCTACTGTGTACACAAGAATAAGAATAACTTAATGTATTAAGCTAAACTGGCTGACACTTTCATATTATTCTTGTGATTTCTTATTGGCCCTGTTTATTTAATGCAGGCCAGGTGACCCTTTTCTGGTTTAAAAAGGATGGCGAGCCAACAAAGGGCAGGGAGCAGGATTCTTAACACATCATTTCCCCCGTTTATGGACAATAGCGCTTGGACATTTCTCATGGACACCCAGATAAAAATCATGGACTTTCTCTCATCAGTGTGGACCAGTGTTTTTGAATTGGTGGTGTGTTATTTATGGGGAATATTATTGAACTTGAGAAACTGTATTGCTTGATCTAAGCTACAAGACTGTTTAGTTGTCTTTGTGCACCTTAAACCGGGCACCACTGCACCAGGAGTAATTATTTAAGTTTTTCCTTTTCTTTCCTTGTTATTTTTCCTTGGTTTTGTTTAAATACATTGTACCTGCAATAGCGTTCTGTGTTGTGTGTATTTATTGATTACTGACCATCAGCTTCAGTAGCCGTTCTTTAATCTTCTGATTAATAATATTCTGCTTAATACCTGACGTGTATTAATTCATTAGTGCTTCATCAGTGTTACAGTTGTTTAGTTTTTGTAATTCCCAGGAGAGCCTGAGGTGTTGCATAAACACATTTTACTCACAGCTGAGAAGCGCCCCCGTTGTACGCTTTATCAAACTCACCACGTGGCCTACGAGCAGCAGTTCAAAGAGCAGAGAGGCGGCGGTGTCCAGATACTCAGGGAGTAAGGCCTGAAGCTGTAAGAGGCACAAGGTTTAATGCATCGAAGGCACATGAAAGACACTTGATGTGAGCAGAGAGCAGCTCACCTCTGAGTACGTCAGAAATCCTCCGCTGTGAGTTTGTGGCTGAGGGTCACATATTAAGGCAAGCAGCATTCGGGAGGCCAGAGCACCTCTGCAGGGAAACAACAGTTAATGCAGAAAAGGGAAGGTGTGCTAACATCTGGAAATGAGCTTTATAACTCTTCTCTGGGTTTCACCAGACTACAACAAAGGAAAGCAGCTCCAGCTGCAACCAAAGAAATGATAGAAAATCTCCCTGAGAATAATCACATTTATTATTTTCTCACTTTTTATTTACTATTGTTAATAGATAAACCTCACAAACACACTGGAGACACATCAGTCTATAAGCCATGAATCTGTGTACATTTCTCTCATTTTAATACAGAAAAAAAAAAAGTAAAGACTCCTCTGGAGCTCAGACTGAATTCAGTTTTTGCCATCACACTGGCATCATTATCCATCTATCGTTCAAGCCTGTATGATTCAGATTTATACCAGTTTTTACAAGAATTTTTCTTTTATAATATTTCACAAAGACACCAGTCTTCTTTTGTAACCACATCCTCTTCAAAAAGGCAGAAATCCTAAACTTCAGCAGTACGGGGAATCTCATATCTCAGCATTTTAACTTTTCCTCAGGTACTTTGGTTTCTGCACTGCCTCCAATGACTCGGACGATTTACTCCTGATATATGATTAAAAAAAACAACTGATGTTTACTCGCCACTTCTTTAGTGGATGTTATGAACTCAACCCTGAACTTCAGCCTCGTGTGATATGCCAGTGTTCTCTTCCCATTTAACTTAATGTGTCCAGTATTCATTTCATTTTGATCCTAAACCCTTCGAGTAGTTCTGTAGTCCTCTGTGTCATTGTGTATCATCACTGTGTCAGTTAGTGTATTGACTTCCTTAGATGTGGATCCCTCACTTGTAGATACATAGAAAATCTCTTTATTCCAATCTAAGCTCCTTTTAGGCCTTTACAGGAGCTGCCAACAGATATTTCAACATACCTGAAATGAGGACTGTTTAATGAAAGGAACAAACATACACTGTGTTCTGTTTACTTTTTGGCAGAGAGCAGGCTGAGTCTGGCAGCTTCGACCTCCGTCTCTCTGAACATGATGGCGAGCGTGTCAACGATCAGAGAGCTCAGTCTGAAACACAAACAGCAGAGCTTCAGTCACATGCTCATCATCATCGTCATAGCAACACACAGCAAGGAAGATATGACCTGCAGTTAGTTATTATATTGTTACTATAAATATTATCACAGTCGCAGATTCTTTCAGTGTTTTAGGTAATATTGCGGTCTTCATCCACTCACTCTGGATTTGTTCCTGAACAAACTGAATCCTGTGAATACTGCTGTTGTTGGTATAACCGCACGCAACAATAACAGGACCTGTTCTCAGTACCGATAAGTGCGAACATTAATGGGACTATAATGTAAACTTCAGCTCTTTACATGTTCTTTATTATCTACTTTATGAATGAGGAGGTGAAACTGCTTCAGGCTCGACAGGAGAAGGCAGAGAGAGGAAACCTGCCAGTGAGCAGGTTAGGTTCACAGTGTGTTATGCTGTTAATGCAAACTAAGTTTAAGTTAGCTTGTTTAAAGAAAACTCAGTTTCCCTCATCTCAGGCTTCAAAAATCTGAAGTTTTCACAAAACCCACTTTCTGGAAACAGCTGTGAAATAATGCACATCATCTCTGTAATCGCCACGCTGAATACAGTCAAAGAAACACCTTAATGAATCTGAAATCTCGCCTCTGTGGAGCTATGAACACCTGCTAAGGGGCTTACAGGAGCTGATCTGCTGTGTAGAGTCCACCGAGGCTCTGGCGGCCGTGAAGACATCCCTCCAGAGTGCAGAGCAGGAAAGTACACACCTCACTGGACTGGAAAACAGAAAATGAGTCATTCACTGCAACTCACAGGCACGTTCTGTACGTCAAACACACAGTGCCGAGCAGGTTTTATAAACTTTACCCTCCAGAAGAGCCGGCGCAGGGTAACGCTGCGGTGCGCGGCGGTCCTCAGCTCCTGCAGCAGCAGGTACATACTCTCCACGCTGCTCCCGTCCTGCAGGAGCTCGGAGCTCAGCTGGCCAAACAGGTGAGCCGTCCGCTCCCAGCTTAAATATAACATCAACATTAATACCGACGTTTGAGCCTGTTAGCAATAACAAGTTTAAATGAGCCTAAACTCGTCACAGTCCGCTGTGATGAACCTTCAGGGCTCAGATGAGGTTTCTCAGAGCAGGTCGAAATCTCTGGAAATGTTTTTATATAAATCTTTATATTGGAATATGAGCGCTACAGCTCAGCACAGCCAAGATAAAATAATATTTCAGTTCATTAAAAATATTTCATGGTCTCATTATTTAAGCTCCACTCAAATGTAAACTAAACAAATGTACGTGTTTGCAAATATTAAATGTGCAGTGAAACATCTGGAGCTGATGCAAAAGAGGTGCAGTTCTCCTGAATGTGAACTTCTGCATGATTATGCGTGGCTGATGCAGGCGGCTGTAGCTGCCAGCTGTCTGATAGGCTTCACCTCAGCTAACTGCAGTCACTGAGCTGGAGCTTTGTGGGGAGCTACCATACTGTAATCTACAGCTACTCCAGGACGCCTCGGCTTCAGTCTCAGAGAGTATCCACAGCACTAATCAGTAGAGTGGAGTCCAAAACCAGTGGGTGCCGTCACAGTGGCTATGTCCAGTGTAGTCTATGAGTGAATGATTTCTGTTTCCACAGTAACAAACTGACCTGTGACCTTTATTCTGACTGGACAAGCAGGAAGTTGTGTGTCTGCAGTCTGCACAGAACAGTTTATTACCTGATGGCAGCAGCAGACAATGAAACGCAGTTCCTCCTTCTGTAGAGCGGATCTAACAAAAGGGTGGACCTCTGAACACACACACACACACACACCTCAGAAATCTGAGCGAGTACACCATCAGACACATGTTTTATACTTTTATACTTTTTCATTTTATACTTCCTGTTTTTTCTTATTTTGTATTTTCTTTGTGTTTATGAGCCTTTCTGATCTTCTGGTTCTTGGTATTAGTTCTTTATCGTTATAACTAAACTAGTTCTCAGTGTAGTTACAGATTACTTTAGGGTGATTAGTTCCCTTTAGTGCTCCCATTCTGTCCTTTTATCTTTCTCGCCCCCCTTTCAGTTGTGCCTCACTTCCTGCTTCATTTTGATAGTTGTTCCTTGTGTTTGCTTTCAGTTTTGCTTCTTTTGTCTCATCCTCTGTGATTTAGCTGAGCTGTGTTTTGTTCTCCCAGCTATCTCCACTTCCCTCATTACCTTTCTGTGTCTGTGTGTATGTAACAAACAGCTTGCCTTTTGTTACATACAAAAGTTAATCCCTGTTTTCTGTGACTGCATTTAAAGTCCATATCATTACACAGGACACGCTCTGTATAACCTGCACACTGTGACATTTACTTATCTACTCCAAAAATCCACAGGGCACCTTTAAGCTCCACTTTCATATAAATAACCACAACATTTCTAAAGCTAACAGTCAATGTGTTAAATACTATTCATAGACAGTCTTCACTCACAATACTGAAGCTGTTCCACAAGCTCTGCAGGTGGAGGTAAAGTCTGGACTTCTCTGAGACGGCGTACAGGTGGAGCTCCGCGTCCCACTCCTCCTCGCTGTCCACGCAGCCTCGTCTCAGCAGACGTGACAGGACCGAACCGATCCTCCTTTGTAACTGTAACAGCACACACAACAGAGCTCGACCAAATTTACAGAGACGTGTGACCCTTGTCTAAGTTACTTCAAATTGAATTTGAGTAGATCTTCATCGGAACAGCCACACGTTTATACCTGACCACTCTCGAGGGTCTTCAGGCTTTTCTCTGAGAGCAATGGCGATGAGGCAGGTGAGACTAAGGGGGAGTAAAAGGGGGGAGGCTGCGGGACTCTCGTGAGGCCGAGAGTCTCTGGGTTCGGGCACGAGGCTGAGCGGGTGTGCTTTAACACTGGGGGGAGCTCCTCCTTCCTCCATTGGCTGCTGGAGAGAAGAAACAGCGCAGACATCAGGTTTCTGTGAAGTGTCTGCATCATCAACTGTGTGAGTTTCATGTCGTATTCCAGCTGCACAAAACAATTAAAAACACTTTCCTGATCAGCTAATGGTCTCGGTTGCTAGTTTGAAGTCTACCTGAACACAACACAAGGTTCATGTAGTAAATTAACGTCACACTAGAGCCAAATAAGCCTCTAAAATATGCTTTGCTTTTCAGAACTTCTTTATTGTTTTTCTGCACAAATGTTGCAGCTTAAAAACAGAAAGAGCTCTCAGGTAGATTCACACAGTCATGATAGTCGTGCTCCTGAGACTTCACGCTGTCAGCTCATCCTTAGGTTCAACTTTACAAGCAGTCTAAGGTTTGGGAGTGGCAGTGAAAGAAAAGTGTGTACGTTTAATGACCTACCGGGGGTGAGCACAGCTGAGCAGCAGGGAACATTAGCGTGAGACAGCTTTTACATTTTATGCTGTTTGCGTCTGTTTTACAGTGCTTCGTCGTTACCAGGCAACAGTTCAATGACAGTAAATCTGTTCCTTCCTCCCTCCATCTCCTGCCTCATTCACAGAAGAACTCAAGGAGGATCGGAGCCCCGCATGCAACCAAGTAAAAATGCAAACTGTCCAGCAGCGAACCAGCAGGTCCTCTTGCTGTGGGAGTTTATAAAAACGTGTTTGGAAAACACATCTCTACATTTCAATCATCAGTGGGCACATTCTGCTGAAAAAGGATAAATGATGGACCAGCAGTACCAGGTGGATGTTACCTGCTGCCTGGTGTGTGGATGAAGCACTGCAGGTGTGATATTGAGGAGCAACACTGGAGTCACTCTGTGAACATGTTAATGAGCAGCAGGTAAACTAGTCCCTGGAGTAAATAAGTCATGAGCTATCTGAGACACTGGGGTGGTCATTACATACTCAGGTAAAGTGGCTCAGCTGTTAACAAGTTCACAACAGGCAACCACATTACAGTGTTGAAGTATCCCACACATAAACTTTCACTGTCTGCCTCACTCCTGCACACTCTGCAGCTTCTAAAATGATTATAACCAAATTCAACACTGGCATTACGTAATGTGTTTGCAGGGAGGACTTAAAAGCCTTTATGTGTGAGTATCCTCAAATAAAACATGCTTCTGAAGTGTGTCTGTGTTTTACTCACCTCTCTGTGGAAAATCCTGTGGAGGAAATGGAAACACAGGATGGCTAGAGTTACAGATAAAGAAACAAGACGACACATAAACCTCACTGGTGTCTTTCCAAAGGATCAAATCTCTGAAGAGACCATTCCACATGTCTCTGACTCGTCTTACAAAAAGCATAAACTTCAGTCTGATATCATTGCGTAGCATCATCAAATTACATAAACTGTCTCAGTTACCTTGTAATGTGCTTGTTATTTCAGGACAGTGGCTGTTTCGGCGAGAGGACGGGGCTGCAGGAGGAAGGCCCTCTTTCTTGGCTCTCTTTAACCAATTGCGTTGCTTCGCTGCAGGTTTTTTGGTGACGTAGACGATCCGTATGTGTTGGCAGCGTTCCTGATGCTTCCCACTGAGGAAATCTGGGATGTCGTTCACCTGTAAAAAAAGACAATGCTGTAAAGATTATAAAATGTGACAATATGAGGGAGCAGAATCAGAAATAAGACAAAACCAAGCGGTGCAGAAACGAGTCGACAGAAAACTGACATTAGCGCATCGATTCTAATGATTGACTATTTTTCAAGCAAATTTTGGTTTTGTAGAAACTATTAATCAAACTATTAATAAAAAGATGAATCTATACATTATCATGAGTTTCAGCCCTTAAAATAAAATCGGATATTTACAGAATAACAAGATTAAATAAAGATAATGTTTATATTTTGTGCCATATACAACCTTTGAACATATATACAGTGGGGCAAAAAAGTATTTAGTCAGCCACCGATTGTGCAAGTTCCCCCACTTAAAATGATGACAGAGGTCAGTAATTTGCACCAGAGGTACACTTCAACTGTGAGAGACAGAATGTGAAAAAAAAAATCCATGAATCCACATGGTAGGATTTGTAAAGAATTTATTCGTAAATCAGGGTGGAAAATAAGTATTTGGTCACCTCAAACAAGGAAAAGCTCTGGCTCTCACAGACCTGTAGCGTCTTCTGTAAGAAGCTTTTCTGTCCCCCACTCGTTACCTGTATGAATGGCACCTGTTTGAACTCATTATCTGTATAAAAGACACCTGTCCACAGCCTCAAACAGTCAGACTCCAAACTCCGCCATGGCCAAGACCAAAGAGCTTTCGAAGGACACCAGGAAAAGTATTGTAGACCTGCACCAGACTGGGAAGAGTGAATCTACAATAGGCAAGCAGCTTGGTGTGAAAAAATCAACTGTGGGAGCAATCATCAGAAAATGGAAGACATACAAGACCACTGATAATCTCCCTCGATCTGGGGCTCCACGCAAGATCTCATCCCGTGGGGTCAAAATGATCATGAGAACGGTGAGCAAAGATCCCAGAACCACACGGGGGGACCTGGTGAATGACCTGCAGAGAGCTGGGACCAAAGTAACAAAGGTCACCATCAGTAACACACTACAACGGCAGGGAATCAAATCCCGCAGTGCCAGACGTGTTCCGCTGCTGAAGCCAGTGCATGTCCAGGCCCGTCTGAAGTTTGCCAGAGAGCACATGGATGATACAGCAGAGGATTGGGAGAATGGTTTCATCTGACCACATGACAAAGTAGAACTTTTTGGTATAAACTCAACTCGTCGTGTTTGGAGGAAGAAGAATACTGAGTTGCATCCCAAGAACACCATACCTACTGTGAAGCATGGGGGTGGAAACATCATGCTATGGGGCTGTTTTTCTGCCAAGGGGACAGGACGACTGATCCGTGTTAAGGACAGAATGAATGGGGCCATGTATCGTGAGATTTTGAGTCAAAACCTCCTTCCATCAGTGAGAACTTTGAAGATGAAACGAGGCTGGGTCTTCCAACATGACAATGATCCAAAACACACCGCCCGGGCAACAAAGGAGTGGCTCCGTAAGAAGCATTTGAAAGTCCTGGAGTGGCCTAGCCAGTCTCCAGACCTCAACCCCATAGAAAATCTGTGGCGGGAGTTGAAAGTCCGTGTTGCTCGGCGACAGCCCCAAAACATCACTGCTCTCGAGAAGATCTGCATGGAGGAATGGGCCAAAATACCAGCTACTGTGTGTGCAAACCTGGTAAAGACCTATAGTAAACGTTTGACCTCTGTTATTGCCAACAAAGGTTATGTTACAAAGTATTGAGTTGTATTTTTGTTATTGACCAAATACTTATTTTCCACCCTGATTTACGAATAAATTCTTTACAAATCCTACCATGTGGATTCATGGATTTTTTTTTTTTTCACATTCTGTCTCTCACAGTTGAAGTGTACCTCTGGTGCAAATTACTGACCTCTGTCATCATTTTAGGTGGGGGAACTTGCACAATCGGTGGCTGACTAAATACTTTTTTGCCCCACTGTACTGTGCACTTATAGTGGGTATTCTCACATCTTTCATGGATATTGATCATCTGCTGTAGACTGATTTTGATCCTGTGTGTAATAAAAGGATGTAGGATAATCCCACACTACTTCAGTAATCTTGAGGTCCGGGCACTGGGGGGTCCGATCCATGACTGATATCACTCTACTGTGTGTTTTTCCCTCCTGACAACATCTCATCTCTCCCTCAGATCTGGTTCAACAATTTTCAGTCGTTCTTGTGTCATTTTAATAATCAACCTTTTCTCTGTTTCCCTTCCTTAAGAACAGCTTCTTGACAGCCGCTCTTCCACTGAGACCTTTTCTGATGAGGCTTCAGTGATCAGCAGCTGATCAGCTGAAGGTCCTCCTCTCATATTTTTCATGGATATTGATCATCTGCTAAAGATAGATTTTAAATCTAAGTTTTCAGCTAACAGATCTTTGTGAATAATGTTGTTGTTGTAAAAATATTATTTTGTGCCTGTGAAACTGTGTCATCTTTGGCAACTTAATGACAGAAAGAATGATTGTGTTTTTTATGACACACTGCTGTTGTCATAAAATAGTAAACTGGTTCTTTGCTAATATTCTGTTATGTGTGGAGACAACACTGGTTCATCTGAGTTAAGATCCTTTTTTATGCTTGGATCATAGTTACTTTGAAAGCCTGGAGAAGTATTGCTAAAGAGCACTTAAAAAAACAGCAGAAACATCTATAAAATACAAAGAAATCAAAAACTTCTGGATTGTATTTTGTCAGATTTTATTTTATTGAGTGACTCTAATTTATTTAACTGCTTTTTCAATGTTGCATTGAATATGTTGGCGACTGCTTTGTCACGGGAACTTGAATAAAGCACGTCTCATCTTCTGAGCGGCTTTAATTTTGCGTTTGCCAAAGATCGCGTTACAAAAGACCTGATTTCTGTTTGTTACAGTGAGCAGGTTCGAGTCCCAGTAAGTTTCCATGAGCTCCCAGTGCTCTGAAGATCCTCCACAAAGTGGCTAAAGGGTGGTGCTGAGGCCATGGAGAGGCCAGCACAGGTCATCAGGTGGTAATCTTAGAGTTAATGCAGATGGGATTAACTCTGTTAGGGCCGAGTTAAACCTCTGACATAACGAGATGAAGTTAGAGGCTCGGCGTGACTTTTGCTGCATGTATTGCAGCTCTGTATTATGTGGCATTGGAACTATTTTAAGCTTTTAAAGTTTAATTAAAATCTGAGGATAACAGCTTCCTCATTAACGGTTTGTCTGTGCTGCTCTTTGGCAGGTTGATATACATGAAGTACTTGAAACGGTCACATGGGCAGCCCTAACAATAAGTACATACCAACATTACTGACAGCTGTTAATCATACCTGAGTCCTGCTCCGTGATTGGTTTCCAGGCTTCCTGCAACTCAGGTGCTCTGAGGCTCAGTGCAGCTCAGTATGAGCAGACATGAAATATGCAAACCAGAGCAGGTGTTACGCTCTTGTTCTCACCATCAGCAGTAAAGGTGAGAAGTGAAACCTATAAATCGAACTAACTCGTGTGTAATCTGAAGAGTTTAACAGGGATTAATCAGCAGAAGCCGGTTAGTCAGTGAACGCATCATGTGACATGCATGTAATCTAACGTGCTTTAGTCGTGGTTTGGCTGTCACTCAAGGTTATGTCAGTTAAGTCTCCAAAAACCTAAACTTATTGTCACGGACCCGGTTCCGGGGACTCTGGGTTCGTGAACAGTGTGGACCTTTATTGTTATTAGTGTATTGGATGTATGTTTGCTGCACTGTGTTCTTGTGTTCAATGCTGGTGTGTGTATGTGTGTGAGGCTGGAGGATGAAGGACAGCCACCTGCAGGCCTGATGGGTGTGGCCCTGCCAGCTGCTGGTCACGCCTAGCTTACCACACACCTGCTTCTGATCAGGATCGTCGGGGGAGCTACTTAACAGAGCGATGGAGCTTCCTCCGGCGCAGGATCGTTGAGTTAGACTCCATGTCAGTGTTTGTAGTGCTGGTCAGTGTATGCCTGCTGGAGTTGGTGCCATAACGGCTGTGTCTGTGTTTTTTCCTCAGGAGAGTGGAACACAGGACTGCAAGACACACGGGGTGTGTGAAGGCACAGGGGCAGAGAGCACGGGATACCAGCACTTGGGAGAAGACACGTCACGGGAGTCGAGGGAGCACTTTTGGAGATTCAATGTGTGGTGTACATTTACCTCACTGTAAATAAACCCACTGTTCATTTCATTAAGTCCAGCGTTTGGGTCCTTTCTCCAACATCCCCCACGGTCTGCCCCCCAGACCGTGACAGAACGATCCTGCCATTATGGGCCCAGCGGACTCAAGGACCGTCTCACAGGAGGAATTGCTCGCCCAGCTCTGGAAATACTGTCGGAGCATTATCCAGGCGGCAGATCCACATCAGAGACACTTACAGGTCGTATTTTTTGATTCCTTCTTATCATCAATCACCTCATCTGTGAGCTTTTTGGACATTAAGAGACTAATTTCGATTATAACCACGCTGAGGGAAAGTTCCTGTTTTGAGCTGTTTGGTTTGGGCTGTCCGGGCGAGGAGGATATGGCAACCTCCCTGGGAGCCCTTGCTGCCTATTTCTTTTTTCATAGGCTGATAGCCTCCCCGCCATCGCTTGCAGCTCGCTTGTTGGACCCTCCATTGCGGGGGAAACGTTTCACACGCCCTCTGCACCTCACCCCATCTCCACTCACCTCTGCGGCACCTGCTGAGTCAGCAGACCAAGGACTGGCAGCTCAAAATCACACAGCTGCTCTCCTGTCCGGCCGGCTGGTGGAACCTCAGCCTGATACGCTGGCCCCGGCATCGTTACAGAAGCGACGCTTGCGCCGCCGGCGTGCCTCACCGCAGTCAGACTCTAAAACTTTCCAACAGCCGGCTGTGGTGAGTCATATGGACAATTCTTCGTCACTCACCTCAACCGTTTACTCTGGGGCTATGTTTATACAGCCAGCTGCCCAGCCGGTAGCCAAAGCGCAGCCAGCAGCCCAGCTGGTCGCCGTACCACAGCCAATCGCCCAGCTAGTAAGTCGGCCGTCACCTGCTGAATCATTCCCCGCGACATCTACCTCGCTGCCTACCGTTTCATCCCGTTCACCATCTACACCACCCGCTGCTTCACCATCTGCAGCTGTAACACCGTCGTCATCTCATCCGCATGCAGTCACCCCTCAGCCATCTTCTCCACCAGCGGCAGCCTCCATTCCACTACCCACTCCAGCAGCCCTGTCCGGAGGGGGCGACCTCACACGCGTCCAACGCCTGATGGACTGGGTAACTCACACCACCAACCCAAGGGCAAGAGTGGTGGGGTTAAATGCCATCGAGGCAATCCTGGAGGGAAGTCCCTACCTCGGCCAGCTTAAGGAAGTTTCCGCCTTCCTTCGCACCCTGCATGAAGCCCGGGGGGTAGTGCAAGCTCAGGAAACTCCAGACTTTGTCCAGCAGCGGCTCGGCGAGCGGGAGCTCAGCATGCCCGAGCAGGAGCTCAGCGAGCGGGAGGAGCCCGCGTCGCCAGCTGTGGAGCTCGGCGAGCCGGAGCAGCTCGGCGAGCTAATGCCGGAGGAGCTCAGCGAGCCGGAGAAGCTCAGCGAGCCGGAGGAGCTCAGCGGGCTAATGCCGGAGGAGCTCAGCGAGCCGGAGGAGCACTGTGAGCCGGAGGAGCTCAGCGAGCTATTGCCGGAGGAGCTCGGCGAGCCGGAGGAGCACTGTGAGCCGGAGCAGCCCAGCGAGCCACCCACTGAGAAGCCCGCACCGCTGCTGGCGGACCTCAACGAGCCGGAGGGACCGGCGTTGCCAGCAGAGGAGCTCAGCGAGCTTGGTGAGCCCGCGCTGCCACCGGAGGAGCTCGGAGGTCCGGAGGGATCCGCTGAGCCAGAGCTGGAGGTCTGCGTGCCGGAGGGGCCGCCACGTCCTGCAGCCCGGCCGCCACGTCCTGCAGCCCGGCCGCCACGTCGGGAATCGTGGGTGGTGCTGAGGCGGGAGCAGCAGCGACGCCGCCGCCACCGGACCCGTGGCCGCCCGCCGGAGCAGCGACGCCGCCGCCACCGGACCCGTGGCCGCCCGCCGGAGCTGCAACGCCGTTGCCACCGGATCTGTGGCAGGCCGCCTGAAGCGTTCTGCTTCCATCACGGGGTTAGAGGTAGGCCACCTGAACTTTTTTGCCGCCACTGCCCAACCCGCAGCGGGTCCCGCTTGTTTTGCCGTCCTGCAGATCGGCCGCCAGAACTGTTTGCTGCCACTGGACCGGGGTATTGGACTGTTGACCTGTGTTTTTCTTTTGTTGCTTTGTGGTGGCTGTTTAGCGGAGTGGTTTTGGGGCCCTCCGTCCTGGACCCCCCGCCACCCGCCCTGGGTTGGTTGTTCTGTGGTTTTGTTTTGGGGTCGTCGGGAGTCGACCCTTAGAGGGGGGATACTGTCACGGACCCGGTTCCGGGGACTCGGGGTTCGTGAACAGTGTGGACCTTTATTGTTATTAGTGTATTGGATGTATGTTTGCTGCACTGTGTTCTTGTGTTCAATGCTGGTGTGTGTTTGTGTGTGAGGCTGGAGGATGAAGGACAGCCACCTGCAGGCCTGATGGGTGTGGCCCTGCCAGCTGCTGGTCACGCCTAGCTTACCACACACCTGCTTCTGATCAGGATCGTCGGGGGAGCTACTTAACAGAGCGATGGAGCTTCCTCCGGCGCAGGATCGTTGAGTTAGACTCCATGTCAGTGTTTGTAGTGCTGGTCAGTGTATGCCTGCTGGAGTTGGTGCCATAACGGCTGTGTCTGTGTTTTTTTTCCTCAGGAGAGTGGAACACAGGACTGCAAGACACACGGGGTGTGTGAAGGCACAGGGGCAAAGAGCACGGGATACCAGCACTTGGGAGAAGACACGTCACGGGAGTCGAGGGAGCACTTTTGGAGATTCAATGTGTGGTGTACATTTACCTCACTGTAAATAAACCCACTGTTCATTTCATTAAGTCCAGCGTTTGGGTCCTTTCTCCAACATCCCCCACGGTCTGCCCCCCAGACCGTGACACTTATTCAGTTTACTGTCAAATTAGACAGAAAAAATTGAGCTTTAACATATTCTGCTAATAGAACTAGCTCTAAAGATCCACTAATTACCTCATTGGGTTCAGCTTTAAAGATGTCACAAGTCAAAAATAATAGAAATCTATGGGGTCCTAATTATAAACTGCAAACTTCATCCATATTTATCTCTAAATGTTCTTTAAAAATCTGGAGCTTGGTTTTAAACCTAAGCGTGAAGACTTAAACGTCAATATCAAGTTTAGATTTAAAGTCTGACTGTAAATTCTCATCTTTACGGCTCTGGTCAGAAAAAAGCTAGACGAAAGGCCAGAGCCATTTAAATGTGTGTGATGCTTCTTCAGCCCTAGCTCTCAGCCGAACTTCACTGCAGGAATATCAACCAAAGTGCAAACAGGTCACAACCCTTTGGGCTTTGTTTTGCTGTCTTCTCTGGTTTGTTCACAGTTTAGGTTTCAAAGTAGAGCTGGGCGATAGAACGATAACGATATGTATCGCGATATAACTTTTACTCGATAGAGAAATTAAGCTATCGCGATAGACCTCGCCGCTCTTGTTCTCTTAAAAAAAAAAAAAAAAAGGTCAGCCGATCCAAATTCAGTAGCGCAGAGCCGAACCAATCACAGCCGCAGCGTCACGTCGCGTGACTTGTTACGTACAGCACAAGTGCCAAGCCGCACGTGTGTTTGTTTGGGAAGCAGCCAGCGGGTAATGGAGCCAGCGCATAATGGAGGAAATGAGTGTGCCGACTAGAAAAATCAACCGAGCGTGACCGAAGAGAAAACAGATGATGGTTCCAATGCCGGAGAGATTGCCGAACGGAAGAGCCATAGAAGTTCCGTAGTTTGAAGCTATTTCAAGTCTGACAAAAAACAGAGTAGCGTGCACTGTAAATTGTGCCGAAAGCAAGTCTGGAAATACAATAAACTGGTGCATGCGTCACACTGTGCGCCACGTTATTGTTTCGGTGAAATGAATTTCTACAATACTGTTAATTCTACTCTCTGCAGTGTTTAAATGCTTACATATACACACAGTTACTGTCCCTCCACACATACGACTCGGTTCTGCTTCTATGCCCCAGCTTTGTTTACTTTTTCCCACCGAGGCTTCTAGACTTCTGATTGGCCAACATTTCTGCACGGTTAGGAATCTAGCGCCACCTGCTGCTTTGGCATGTTCATAGCAGCGTTTTCCTTCATTTCTGCCTTTATGTGTGGACGGGATTATTTTTTAAAACGAAAACGGAAAATCTCAGTTTTCAAAAATACCCGTGTACGTGTGGACGTAGCCTCAGTCTCTGACTGGAAGCGCTAATTCGTCATTCGGCTTTTGTCAGACTAAAGTAACTGTTAAAACTGTTTGAAAAGCTCAGCTATACAACAAGGAGAGATTGAGAATTTCCTTTTAGTTCTCAGTTTATTTGATACTGACAAAAGTTAGTCAGTTTTGTCTGTTCTTCTGTAAAACAAACTAAGATTTATTTTTAGAATTAATATTTTGTTTCTAAGTGGAATTGACAATTTAGTCTGTTTCATTTGTTCTATTTTGAAACTTAAACGCTTTAGCGGCTGTCTTTTGTGTAGTTTGCAATATTTGCCTTTATTTATCTGAAAAAGTCTCATGTTCCTTAAGTACATCTACCCTGTTGAACTTATCATGGGAAAAAAATATTTAAAAACAAGCTGCTGATTATTTCACATTTTACTTGTGAGCAACGGCACATTTAAATCTTACAAATATAGTTATTTGGCTTATATCGTGATAGATATCGTTATCGCCTGAAATGAAAAAAACATATCGTGATATGAAAAAATCTCATATCGCCCAGCTCTATTTCAAAGATAACTGAGATTTTCCTTGACTCAACATCCACTCTGTGATGTCAGTCTGGAGATTATTTCGTCTTGATGCATTCTCAATCATCCAGGTAAATTAATCTCCAAAGGTTGATTCTGGATGTAGCGTTTTCAGTGGGAGAAACGTTTCGTCACTCATCCAAGTGACTTCTTCAGTCGACTGAAGAAATCACTTGGATGAGCAGAATCAACCATTGGAGATCTGGTGAATATTTGTAAAAGAAATACAGATATTTTCTTCTACAGCCACTTCAAAATGTAGGCCTTGTCTTGTCCTCTTTCACCTGATGTGATACACGTTGCAGTTTTGACACAAATCCCTTCTGAACACATCCTGTAGACTCATTACAACACAGCTTCCAAATGCAATGTTAGGATTTAACTATTAAAGTTTTCGAGCCTTTACTGAACAAACGAGACATGAACACTTCACAGTATGCCTATTTTCTCGATTCATTGATAAATATTTGGTCTGCACAACAATATCCATGACAGACATTAAAACAGTCACGTCATCATTTAAAATAAAAATACTGGAAATGAGTGCTTTAACTCTGTACTGTTTCTTTTAAAAGTTTACTTTTATTTACCTTAAAAATAACTTACCTTAAACGCCAATTTAATAGAAAATCCAATAAATATGGTAGAAGGTTTTTCTGTTGATTTTATATCAATATTAAAAATACATATATTTTTTTTATCATTTATTGAAAAAACCCGACGTCTTAGGTCTTCACAGTATTTACACTTATTTTCTCCAATAATAACAAATATCTATCGGCAAAATACTAATTTTTTTTCAAAATATCGTATCTTACTTTATTAAAATCAGGTTATAACAGGTCATGTTCAGATTTTTTGTTTGTTTTTTCGTTTAATAAAATCAGCTTTTGGATTTTGTGTCGGTTAATTAGGGCGGGATTAATGCAGTAGAAACAAAAATAAATACTTTTTAAATCACTTTTTCTGTTCAAACTCACCAGCTCGATGTAACGCACGCGCCTGAAGCTAACGGCTGCCGTGAGAGTGCGTGGCGAGTACTCGAGTACTCGGTGAGGTACACGCACTCGTCGCTGAGCACCACGTGCATGTACACCTTGTTGATGGACTCGGACAGCACCACGCACGGCTCGTAAGCCCGGATCCGTTCGTACACCCTCCGCTCCAGCTTCCGCTGCAGGAACGAGTCCAGCCGCGCGTTCCGCCGGCACAGCAGCGACCCGGAGCCGCTGTGGGCCATGACGGGACCGCTCCGTGGAGCCGCCGGTAACGCCTCTGAGATTTCAACCGCCGCTTTGTCGCGAGGCAGGTGCTCACAGGTCCAGCTCCATCCGGTACGTTTGAAAAGTCGAGTTAAGATGAACACACGCCGCTGGTTCTGTCCCGGTTCTGGACAGTGAGCTGTAGGTAAAGCGCCAATGACTCGAGCCGTCAGTGCGTCTGCTCTCTGATTGGTCAGCGAAGAGGAGCGGAACATTGCTGATTGGCCAAACGCAATAATTATGTAGTAATTACTGTACTTAAATAATATATGTCATGATTAAATAAATAAGTATATATATATATGTTTTACTGAGCCGTCTGAGTGAATAAATAATGATGCACACGAAGCGTGTCGCTCCCAGTGAAGGGATGGAAACTTACTGGGGCTCGAACCTGCTCACTGTACCTCTTTTTACATGTTTTATACAAATAATGGTTTGATATGGAATTAAACCTCATTTTATATTTAACATTAGTTATTAATTAAATGATTCTGTTTATTCATAATATTTTGGGGGAATATTTGTTAATTTCTCATATTTTATTTGCTTAAAATAGATTACAGGTTGCAGTTTTATGAATTTCTTGTGATGGATATTAGCCTATAAATTAGATTGTTGTAATTTAATAGCATTATAAAAACATACAGTCTGCGTTAAACCTTTTGAATGATAATAAAATATTTTTTCTTTTAATTTCGATATTGTTGCACTTTCTGACTCTTACCACTAAGAGACGGCAGACTGCAGATTATCACAGTTTCTTCCTGTCTCTCTAACACGGTTCAGTGAAGAATAAATCTTTGTGCTGCTGCTGACAGATTGCGTCTGTGTGAAGCATGAAAAATGCTGAAAATGTGGCATTGTCTCCTTCATCCTCCTTGTCCTCCTCATCTTCCTCGGGATGACCGTTTCAAGCGCAAAGGCGGTTTGAAGGGAAGTTTTGTAACGGGATGAAAATGTTAACGGAGGACCACACACACACACACACACACACACACACACACACACACACACACAGCATGAAGGTTGTTGTTCTTGCAGTGTTGTTTCAGAGTCAATCTTTTTCACTCAAAGAGGTTTGGTAAAGATTCAAATTCATCTTAATCTGCTGTTTGATTCTGTCTTAAAAAAATTCTAAATTTTGTGTTTTCAGCATCCTCAACTCTGAATAGACTCCAAAACACCACAAAAAAAGTGAATGTTTATAAAGACTAAATCATAAAAATTATGCCCTTTCTCTTGTTGGGTTACAGCTGTCACTGCTTGCAGTTTTAGTTTACTGGTCCTTGTGAGCCGATCAGTACTGTACTCCTTTATCACCATCAGCACCATCTTCCTCACCATCACTGTGTCTGTGTGCAGCTGCAAAGAGCAGCGGTGGGCTGACCGCGCACACTACCGTCTTTGTTCTGCAGAAGAAGAAGTAAACACTTTGCCAGCAGACAGAGGGAGAATATAGCCTCATGACAAACACACACACACACTGGATTTGGTTGGTTATGACCTTTGTGGCATTTTGAAAGTATCAAGGATTGTAACATCTAGTCTTTTTACTGAATCAAAAGGAGATGCTGGAGTTTCATGAGTTTGTGTTTGTCATTTAAATTCAGTCTTGCTTAATACACAACATTCAAATTACTGTCACCTTACAGTAATCCTGATACTTGTACTTGATGTGTTCAGTTTAGTTATTTGCACTCGCGTTCAAACTACTTCCAGTCTTCTTCTTCTTCTGGCGTTGTTACAGCGGATGATCTGCCTCCATCTCCTCCTATCCCAGCATCCTTCTTCTGCCCGGCAGTTCTATCTTCATCATCCTTCCTCCAGTATGTCTTCTCTCCCTCGTCTGCATATGTGCAAACCATCTCAGGCTCTCTGACTCCAAGCTGTCCCCCTGTCCTCCACTTGCTTCCAGTGAATATCTGAACATGTTCAGCTTGGCCTCCAAACCAACATCACAGCAGAGGGTTAAGGTTTAATTAATAACTACTAGTTAGCACCTCCACCCTGCCAGCAATCTCTTCTTCTTGTGCACTCTGTTGCTTTGGATGGTGACTTTCATTCCTCTTCTCTGCAGAGCATCCTTCCACTTCTCCAGGTTCTCCTCCACCTGCTCCTTACTCCGGCTGCAGATCAAAGTTTCATCTGCATCTGTATTCTCTAGATGTTTGCAGATCTCCAGTAAATTGCCCAAATTGCTCAGAAATGTAAATTTTTACAGTTGCAGCATTAACAGACACCCCAGAGTAGCTTTTCGAAAGGCAAGTGTAAACAGACTCACACGGCTTACAGTCAAACATTTGAATGTTTGAACTCTGATTCTGATTTTGATTTTAATAAATATGAGAGAGCACAGTGTTTATTTCTGACTGTGGTATTTCAGTTTCTGAGGCTGTTCTCTGTAGATTTGACGGAAACGGGATTTTTGTTAGACTTGTGGTTTCGTTTTTAATAAATCTGGAGAATTGTTTTATTCAGAAGTTTGATGTTCGGTCCTGTGATGAACAAAAGTCCAAACAAAAGACAAAGACGTACAGAGATCTCTCTCTCTCTCTCTGTGGGTGTCGAGCAGTCGATGGTCTGTTTCCTCCCAGCAGCAGCTGATCTGATCGGAGGCTGTCTGAGCAGAGCCGAGCAAACGGCGACAGGTCGACAGCAGGAACCACGAACATCACTGAGCGAGAAATAGGAGATAATTTCAAGACTGAATTAGTCCAAACACGGCTGAACACTCCGCAGGGATGACGGCTCTAACTAGCTGGGAGCTGTGCGTAAAGTACGCGCTCTTCATCTTCAACTTCGTCTTCTGGGTAAGTTTAAACACGCGGGATGAAATATTTAAAGCTCCAGCCGCCCGTGTTTATTCATTTGCGCACAGAAATAAGTCTTCATCTCTCAAATTTGAGCCTGGAAAGATGAAAATGTATTTTTGTGTGATGTGGTTTGTGTTTAACAGAGATGAACCGAGGAGCGTTTTGTTTTGATTTAGCCTATGGCATTTTGAACACTAGTGTGTTTTGTTTAAAGTCGTCCCGGTTTGTGTGTGCTCTTTTATATGAAGCTGATAATATTAATTTTGTGTTTGTGTAACTATCCACTAAAACCGCACTTCGCATTTTTCTGTTTTCTTGTTTCTGACATTCTGGGATGCTGTTGCAGCAGCTGTAGACAGCTGACAAATTAAAGGAAAACCCCACGGAAAGCGTCAATAAAGTGCAGACACACGACAAACCACCGGAACAGCTTCGGTGTTCCTCAGAGTACTAAACAGCCTGCTAGTTGATGGTGTTCATTTCTGGTGACTTTAAGTTTCGTTGGTTTTGCAGTAGTTCAGAAATCCAGTAGGGGGCGTAGATGAGCCTAACACGTCATTCAAAGACAGAGCGGTTGCCTAATCAGTGCTTTCACCTCCTACTCAGGTGTCCTGTGCAGCGAGGAAGCTTAAGGCAGTCTGAAGGATGGCTCCTTAAAAGTCTGAATGATTTCTCAGGGCAGAGGTCAAAGGGTCGAAGGGCCAGCCTCGGGTCCACACCTCCACCTCAGGAATGTAAAACACTCCTTTACATGTTAAAAGTCCTGATGTACATTTTAAATTCATCCATCAGTTCAAAGAAATAACTTCTTTTTTATTATTAAAATGAAAAAACTCTCACAAATCTTATCGTTTTTTAAAACGTATTTTTACTACCACACTACAAACTCATATTGAAAATGAAAAAAGAAAAGGTTAAAAATCTGAAATAAATCAACCATCCATCAACCATCTTCTAATCTAGCTATCCATCTCAGGGTCTGAAAAGCAGGGTACACCCTGGACTATATGAACTGAGTTAAAGGGAATCAAATGTCTGATTTGTTCCATATGGGACATTAAAGTGGAATATTAAGTGCTTCCTTATTGACTCTGGTAAGCTATTGTTGATAAGCTTCATATCATTCAGCACAGGACAGATGGGGATTATTTTGAACTGTGAATCATCCAAAGCTCCTCTGATGGAGTCTACGAATAAAAACATGGAGCTGAAAATGAGCAGAACAAATCTTTTTAAGGATTGAATTATTTGTACCAGTTTTTTCACTCATTTATGTCGAGCTGCTCACTCACTTTCTCTGATGAATGATCGAGTTCAGTCAAGCCATCAGAGTTTGAGCTCAACAAACAACAGCAGCTTATCACTAAAGACATCCTTAGAGAGAACGAGAGTGACGAACAAAAGACAGGCGGGGAGAGATAACGGAGGCCGACAACAAAGCCGGCGTTGTTGGTTTCACTGGGTCCACTGGGAGCCGATGCAGCGTTGAGTTACTGCAGCAAACAATGAGTCTCCCAAGAGGTGTGAGGATACACCTGTGGAGTTTTTGTTTGTGATTCCTCTGAAACAGCTCGTCTTTTTTTTTTTTTATCTGTTTTTAAAGCCAAACGCAGGAGTATGGAGGTTAAAACTGACAGCATGAGTCCAGCTGTGCAGCACAGAGGTTAAACTGGAAGAGTGTTTTTATCTTAAAAACAGCACTCAACATGTTTGTTTCTCTTTGTTTCTTTTCAATCAAAGAGCATACTTTTAAAATGCTTTATTCCAATTAGAATCAGTTACGGCTAAGCAAGTCCCAGAAACTGCAGTCCTCTAGCATCCACTGGAGGCCCTATAGAGTGAGGCAGTTTCCACAGACTCCAGTATTAAACTGCCCAACTTATCTGAGATCCCCATGTTGGCATTATTCCTGCATTGCAATAACGTGATTAAACTGCTGTGATATTATAGCTTTGAAATGTGAGGGACGAGAGAAAGAAGTGCCTTTGTTTACATAAACCTCTTCTGAAACAAACGCTAAGCATTTCAAGTGTTTCCTTTATTGATTTATATAATATAATAAATATATTATCAAGTTGGGTTTTTTTGGGGGTTTTTTGTTACTCATGTTGGTTTGCTAGAGATAGTTTTTAATAGCATGAGCCAAATTCTGGGCTAATTGTAATTGAACGCTGAGACAATGTGATTGGTTAGCTGCAGCGTCACCAACATTATTGTGATGATATAGTAGGATGACCAACTGTCCTCTTTTTTTGCACACGCTGACTTCTAAAAGCTTATATGACATATTTTTATTTCACCATTCATTAACCGCACAGAGAAGGCATAGTTTAAATATGTTAACGTTTTCTTTAAGCAAACTGTATTATTAAAGTTCTTTGTGACTGGCGCAAGTGTCCTCTTTTTTGGAAATCAAAATATGGTCGCTCTATGATATAGGGTTAACTTTAATGAGGCTTTGCAGACACTTGATGTTAACTTGGACACCTCGAGTCAAACGGACTTAGAGACCACGTGTCATGAGGGGAAACTGGGTTCCCTGACCAGTGGTTGCTGAGAATGTGATTGTTAAAGCTTCGGTTACACAGACCTAGAGACCAGTCAGTGACAACCACCCTGGCAGCCACCTGTTGCTTGGGAAAATTAAGTATTCCCCAACCTGTTGCCAAAAACCTTGTGGTTGCTTTGGAAGTTTGCATGTAGATTTCCTCTCCAGCTACTCTCTGAGCTGTAGTGAGACAGTGAAAAAAGGATTTCCCTTCAAATTAAAGGTTGTCCCCTTTGTAACACATTGGCTGCAGCGCTCAGACACAGCTTTTACTTTGAAGGCGAATCTTGTCCATTTCCAATTTTCCAACCTTTACTGCTTTAACTGCTTTAGTAGTTTAGAGTAATTGCAGACAAACTGCAGACAACCAAAGAAACCAGAAGGAGGTTTTTGGTGCAGCAGCTTCTTTAGAGAGAGGCAGAAACCTCCAGGAACTACTGCCACATTATTTCCCTAGCAACCGGCGGTTGTATCATGTCCAAATTGGCAGACTGCTCTTGAACAGTATTTGCATGATGTCACCTAAAAAAAAGCAGAAATAAACATGTTTACAGCCTCTGTGCTCTCTATGGATGGTTTAAACCTTTCTATGAATTGTACTGTGGGTAATAATTCATCCCCATGGAAAACTGACATTAGTGGTGTGGCCACTTTGATTTAAAGGCTGTTATTGAAGCCACATAAATGAAAGATAATCAAACTTTAAACTGAATCATTTGATATAAATCTTTGTTCTTCACACAGGAAGCAGATTTTCTCTCAGCCTCAAGTCTAGCAGCCAATCAAACTGGGAAACACAGTGTCGATTAACATTTATGAGCCACATGTGAGGTATATGAAGGTTTTTAATTAATGGTGGTCCACAGTGAGTTAGGAGTTGACATCTTGTTTCATAAAGGAAGTGTTAAAGGAGGTAATACAAGAAGTACTGAGGCACCTTTCATGAGTATTTAGAAAAGTCAAGAGGTGTTAAATGCCTTCACCTGTGTTAGACAAGCTGGGTTATGCAGCACACATCCGATTGGATGTGTGCCCCTCTAGCTCCTCCCTCAGCCAGGTGAGTGCTCAGCAGGGTGTGGCTCACAACAAAAGCTGCCTCTCTCTGTCACCTCTCTTCATTCTCCTTCTCCTCCTCACTGTGTGACACTCACGGCGCTTTTTCTTCCATTTTTCTGCGTAAGAAGATATAAACAGATCCGAGCACCATGAAGAGACAACAGTGCATCAAGTACCTGGTGTTTATCTTCAACTTTCTCTTCTGGGTACGTAGCCTGGTTTAGTGAGTGGACTGAAGTGGTTTGGTTGCTTTGGATTATGCTGCTTTGTTTGATTGTTTGATGGTTTCTGTGACTGGATCAGATTTCAGGAAAGACTCACAATCTAAAACACAGGCAGAGTTTGTTTGGCTGGAGCCACAAAATCTTTAATAATTTGACTATTTTTGATGTTTTGGGAGCTTCAAACCTCTAAAACCATCATTAAATTTGTGCTTTTGTCATCGAGGCTCTTTGAAAGAATCAAAGTGGCCTCACGCAAACCCACGTAGCACTTCCTTCTGGGGAGTTTCAGCTCACAAATCTTTGCTTTTAATTCGCTTCCAGTCTTTATTTTATGTCCCACACTAATCTCTGTAAATGCTGCAGTTTGTTGCTTCTGCAAACTAAATCATCAGTGCTGTGACAGTTTATCAACCTCACAGTCCATCACAAGACTGTCGAGAAGTTCTGGTGCCTTTGAAATGGTCACAATCTCGGTCACCTCCGATGCAAAAGGATTTGACTTCAGGAGTATTATGAGTACATGGTCTGTGGCAACCACGGCCATTAAAATATGTGAAATCATCACGTCATACTGAAGGGGGGGGGGCTTGTGAATTGTGGTCAGATGGATGGATGAGTGATTGATGACTCACTGTTGCAGGAGCTTAAGGAATTTTCTAGATGGAATTTCCTAAAAATGTTCCCCTTTATGGTCAGGTAGATGGTCAGGTGGAACTGACATGGAATGACACGGCACATCTGAGTTTTGACATATTTGCTAAAACTGATTCAAAAGTTAATGCAGTTTAAGGCGAAGGAATGAAGATGGGCAGGAGACCGAAGAATGTCATTTCCTTGACTGCAGACAGATGGACATGCTTGGAAAACGTGCAGAGCGACTCAAAATGAAAGGGCAAGATAAACGAGTGGCTAATTTGCTCAAGAACTGCAGTGACTGTAGGGCAGCATGAAATTACAGCCTGACTTGGTGGTTTGGTGCAGTGCATGCAGCATGCAGGACAGAACAAAGAGAACTGGCCGGGTAGCTTTGAGCCACTTTTATGTTAAGGTGACGTCACACACATACAGGTGAGAGAGTGAATGATCCCCAAGCCTCCTGATTCATCTCCAGGATGAGGGATTTTACAGAAATTACAGAATCAAGTCTAAAAATCACAGATTTTAAACAGACTGTGAATAAATGGCATTAACTATTTTAAGCAAAACTGCTTGCAAAGAAACAGTTCTCAAACTGTGGGTTGTGGACCACGAGGTGGGAAATATACAGGGACGGTAACAGAAGCTTCAACCACTACAGTTCAACTGGAATGCTTTTTAAATGGTTTTGATAAATGCAAATAAAAACCGGTTAGACATGAGGTAAAACCCGAGGTGTAAGTCTGACCTAAGTTTAAACGGTGTATATATTAAGAAAAGACATGATTTGCATATGACTCAGGTGTGCTGAAGCTGCGCTGCTAGGATGTCAGGTCATTATTTTACAATGTGCACCTGTCAGAAATTTATGCCAGCACTGATGAGAGGACTGGAGTGAGTGATAAACTTCCAGGCGACTGGAAAATGTGTATCTGTGTCTCTGCAGTGCGTCACCTCCGGCTGTTAAATGGTCTTTTGTCCTGTAGGACTCCATCTCATTGGTGGACCACCCTGCCCTCTAATTTAAGTTCGTCTATTGGCCCCCTCCTCCAAACACAAACGTGAGATTAGACTGATTTTACATTGAGTCGGCCTCGAGTGTTTTCTGATTATTAACCTGAAGAAGTTTCCCACAGTGTGAAGAGCTGTAGGTTCAACAGCACCACTAATTTTTTTTTTTTATCACACCTGGAATCAGTTTTGCTTCACCTGTCCTCACAAGCAGTTACAGTTACACTTCACCAGACTCCATTCACAAAAACTGCAGTTTTATTTTCCAAAACATGGGAGAAATTCTACTTTTGATTTGCTGTTAGGTGGTACCAGCCTGTGCATCACCAGAACTCCCAAACTAACCTCGTCATGGTTATTGTTGTTTCTGCATGGCTAATAGTGCTGCAGAGCAGCTCTGTGGTTAATGAGAGCCAACATGAACCTCAGGGGAAAATGCTGTTTTCATCTCCTCCACACACAACAGTCGAGTCCCTAGAGTGTTTGTGGTTCACTAATACCAACATCCCCAGCATTCAGGATGCCAGACGTCCTTTCCTTTCTTTTTTCTATATCCCTTTTTTTTTTATTGTTACAAATTAATGACAAATGTTTATTTGGGTTAATTCATGTTAAATATTCTGCAAATGTTGGTAATGGTGCACTAGACAAGCGTGAGAGCGATGTGAGAAGGCTTCTCACATGAACTCTGCTATTGTTCATAACCAGCGATTTTCACTTTACTTTAATTTACTGAAACTGAAGTGGACTGTGCGTGCCCTACATGAAGCCGTATGATTTGTAAGTTCATTCTTCTAAACTTGGCTGAAAATTGAGTTTACTCCCTCAGATTAGTGTCTAGGAGGCTCATGGTTTGTGATAAAGTTGCCACCTGCAGTTATGAAAGCTGAAACTACCCACAGAGACTAAAATAGTTTTCATAGCTGCCTGTAAACATGATTTTTTTTTTGTTTGTTTTGTTTGTGTTTTTGCTTTTTTTTTTTTTTTTTTTTTTTTTTTTTTTTTTTTTTTTTTAAAAAGTAAAGCGGGATGTTGTAACCTGAGTGTAGACAGGGATCGACTCAAGTGGACAAGAGGAACTGCAGTTAATGGTAGTGCATTGATGATGTCTCAATATTCATATACAGATACTGGAATTTAAATCTATTGATCTGTGAAGAGATTAATTTGAATATCTGCTGACTAGTCTGGACAATATACTATATATAATTAGATAGGGATGATTAAATGAAGAATGAGTGGAAAGTTATCCATCATACATTAACTAATACTTGCATTCAAACAGTAGCAGGTAAGATGTGGTACTTTAGTCAAAGGAGCTTGCAAAGAAAAGCGTCTGGACTTCTTTAAGTTGCTTGAAGACGTTTCACCTCTCATCCGAGAAGCTTCTTCAGTTCTAAGGTCAAATGGTGGAGAGTCCCAGATATAAACCTAGTGGGAGTGACCCCCCACAGAGGGACAAAAGGACCCCCTGATGATCCTCTAATCGCCTGAGCCAAGGTGTGAAACATCTTCAAGTAACTTAAAGAAGTCCAGACGCTTTTCTTTGCAAGCTCCTTTGACTACGATGACCTGGATGACTGAGAACCTTCACAGACATGTGGTACTTTACTTTCACAACATGATGGGGTCATTTCTGACTTCTGCTGTCTATGACGGATATTTTAAAATGCTCTATTTTCATGTTAACATGGACTCCTGCTATTCTAGCCCTGTTTATTGCAACGCAGTGTAGAGATGAAGTGGAAAGTTGCGTTGAGACTGAGTGACACTAGTGAAAGGTGCAGAGGCTTAAACCTCCATTCTTTACAGAGCGAGTGGTTGGATCAGACAACGACTGCAAGGCAAATAAAGCAAACTGATCCTGCGTTCTTTAAGCTCGAGGCTACGTTTGGAAAGATTTACTGATGATGATCATAAGGTGTGCCTGGCTGACTTACCGCTGACAAACCAGCGATGGGATGATGTCACATGCTGACAGTTACAGGTGTGGCTCTGATTGCTGGAAGATTTCTACTTTCAGTTTACTCACATTGAGGTCACACTAAGTCGAGCAGCCCAAGGCGTTATATAAAATGACCCTCCTTATGATGTTTCAGGCAAGTCTGTGCATCCCAGTTTGGATGACTGACTTACAGGTTAATCTGACATGGAGCCTGAAACGCACAGTTGTGTGATAAAAGTGAATGAAAGCAATGGTGTTTGCTTTTAGAGGTGTATGAATTATGCAGCTGATGCCTCTAATTCTCCTACATGTTTACAGCCTGATGCTGTTTTAGTCTCTGTAGGGAGTTTATCTTGCAATTGACTACAGGCCTCGCCTACGAGTATTCATCTTCATGTTTTATCTGTTGGAGCATTTATTTGATAACCTGGCACTACAGTGTTCACAGTACAGTACAGCCAGTCAACTTGTGCTGCGGGTTTAATGAACGTCTAGTATTTTACAGAAAACAATGGCGTGATGATCCTCCAACTCAGTTGGGAATTTACAGCTGTGCTTCAGCATGTTAGCTAATACTTTTTAATGAATTAAATATTTGCTACTTGAAACATTTTAACAGATTGTTATTTAACTCTAACCCTCTGTTGCCTCTAACGCCCATATTAAAGTGTTTCTTTGTTAAGGATTCTGGTTAACAACAATAAAAGGATGGTACACTAGCTAATGCTAGCATACAAAACTAACAATGAAAGGGAATTTTTCCCAATGACATTAAAAAACAAGGTAAGCTGCTACGCTCGTTGTCATATTATTTGTATGCCTTGGTGAGCTAACGCTGGCTAGAAAAATAAAGCTGTCCAACAGGGTAGAATTGTCAGACAGAAGTAATTTAAAATTTTGAGTTGATATCTCAATTTTTTTTTTTCTTAAATTTTATTTCTGCATTTAAATTAAACATAACATGCTTATACAAATCAACTGAGAACAATTACTGTCTTTAACATTTGTGAACTTATAAGCATGAAAGGAGAAAAAAAAAGGGAAAAAAAGAAAAAAAAAAAAGAAAAAGACCTTCAACTTTCAAAACCTTCCTATTCATTTGCCACTTAAATTTTTTTAAGCAGCTTGATTCATTGATTCACTCATTCATTTGGGCAGGAAAACCCCCTCGGATATCCATGGCTCATCTTCAAAAAAACACTTCCTGCGGGGGGTTAGGTCTCCCTGTGTTTAGACATTATTATTGGGCAGCAAATTCAAGAGCTCTATTGTACTGGCAGTGGGGTTCGCCTATTGATTATTGTCATGACAAGCTTCCGATCTGGCTCCAGGTAGAGGCAACAACAGTATCTGAAGCCTCATTACCGGTCTTATTGTTTTCTAACACGGGTTCTTGTAATAATTCGCTCAGTCGTAATTTTGTTGTTAAACACTCCTTAAAGATATTAAGTCAAATGAGGAAATCTCTCAAACTACCTGATTTTTCAGTAGGAATGCCAATAATACATAACTACGTGTTTAAACCAGGTAAAATGGATAGGGTGTTTTTAGAATGGGGGGGGGAAAGGGATTGAAATTGAGGACTTATATACAGATGACAAATTTATGTCCTTCCTTCAACTTCAAGAAAAGTTTCAGTTACCTCAATCACATTTTTTTCGTTATCTTCAAATAAGGAATTTTGTTCAACAAAACTTTTCAGACTTTCCACTGAAGCCACGAAGTTATACATACTTTGATATAATTCGGAAAGCAAATTTTAAACATTTGATATCTCAGTTTGTTAAGTGCTTTACAATCCCAGTTGATTCCGACCGAATTAGGAAAACATGGGCTGAAGACCTCGGGGTCTCTCTGTCTGAAGAGCAATGATCAAATTGTTTGTCCAATATTCAGAAAGGCTCAATAAATGCCAGATATAAACTAATCCAGTTTAAAGTCATTCATAGACTACACTTTTCTAAACTCAAACTTAACCGGATCTATAATTCTGTATCTCCCTTATGTGACAGATGTAAAGTTGGTGAAGGTTCCCTTGCACATTTATTTTGGCATTGCCCTGTTTTGAATGCTTTTTGGAGCCAGATTTTTATGTGGTTTTCAAACCAATTTAGGAAAAAACATACCACGTGATGGTACATTGGCTATACTTGGATCATTTGCATCAGTCGAATCTTTTTCCTTTTCACAAAAACAGATAATTACAATGGGTATGCTGGCTGCAAAGAAACTTATTCTTTTACAGTGGCGGTCTTCTTCGGCCCCGTGTTTTAACAGGTGGCTTAATGAGATGGTGTCTGTGGCCAGGGTGGAGCAGATAAGATTTGATAGAAAGGGGAAACTGGCGAGTTTTTGTATGATTTGGCAACCATTTCTAGAATTCCTAAAAGAATAACTGATCATAATTTATGCCTCACACTCCACGTGAATTATTATTATTTATTTATTTTTTAGTCTATTTCACTCTTTATTTAGTTAATATTGTTATAAATTATTTTATTTTATTTTTTTTTTGATATCTCAAAATTTTAATTTGCCAAGTATTTTGGAATTGTATTTGGAGTTATATTTGAGTTAGTCAAACTTTCAAGAGAGAATTCAAGACCTTGATTTACAGATAGCACCCCCACCCCAAAAAACCAAAATCCTGAATCATGGTCAGCAGACCGTAGGAGGAACCAGACGGAGGACATGTTGGGGCAAAGTGTTGCCATTCGGCCTGAATGCTTTATGGTGTGCTTCATATACTCCCTGTTGCACAACAACAGACGTCAGCGTCATGCTGCAGGACATTATGGGAGTTATTTGGGTGGCAACAAAGAGTTGATGTAAACTGTTTTGTGGTTGCTGAGGTGATTCTGAGTCATGGTAGTGGGTAATTACTGTTTGAGACAAAGTATGGCTGTCATTTATTTATCTGTGGATGCCTTCATATCTAAGTCTCCGTTGTGCAGAGGCTCCACATGTACTGAAGTCATGTTTCCTGGATGGCTCCTCTGTGATTGGGTTGGTCTGGATTCAGGAGAATAAGCCGGGCAGCAAGTCGAACTTCATTCCTCAAACGTTAGCCTCATGTTCACCTTCAATGAAAGGGATTCTTATTCATCCACACTAACATACTTTGATTTGAATATGAAACCATTGCATTCCATACTAGCTGCACATAGTTTTGCAACAGTGAAGCATCACATCATCATACCTTACAAAAGCCAGTTCTTTCATTTTGCTCTGAGCAGCTGTTTTTGAACACCTGTCTAAATGACTGATGGGTCCATAAGTTCAGGGATGAGTTCATGGTCTCTGTAGTTTTCTGTGTTTTTTAACACAACCTCAGTTGTAAATCACTGCAAAGCAGGATTAATCTGGTTATTGTCTAAGGTAGGATGCTTTATACTCGATCAGCTGCCACTGTGTGGGTGTCCACCTCTTCATGTCTCTGCATGTTGTTTAACCCCCAATCTCTAAATAACGTTCACATCAAATACTCTCCTTGTTCCTGCACGTCTCAGATTATCGTGCTGTTATAGTCTGGTTCTTATGAGTTAACTCAGATGTTTAGGATAAAGTTGCCTCTGATGTACTGTACACTGCAGCATCTTTTCCTTTGTTCTTTTGTTGTGTGCTTTATTTTTTTCTACGGTCATCGTTCGAGTATACAGTGTAATGACAGTGGAGTGCTGTGAGGCAGGTCCAGGTGAGCCCTGTGGTTTCAGTCAGGTGATACTTCTCAAATCCAGCCTCATTCGGGCTTTTCACTTCTTCTCTCTGTATCTAACTGGTAATGTGTTGCCTGTGTCTTAGACCCCCGGAATTATCGACCCGCGCCTACAGCTGTTGTTGGATTTGATGAAAGTGTCTGTTAATGCGACAGACTTGAGCTGTATGTGCCTTCATTATTTTAAGAGTGGATAATAACTCAATAACAATTTGAAAAAGTGCTCCGGTGGTGCTGGCTCTGTTAACTTACCTTGTTGTGAGCACAGTGTTCTTCCAAACATCAGGAACAAGGTCACACGTGCTGCAATGCCTGCTTTAGAAGCATTTCTGCAGGTTCAGACCACAGACATGGACATAGCTTCTGCTTGTATGAAAAATGAAGTCTGCGTCAAACTGCCTTTACAGCTGCATTGGGTTTTTTTTTATGCCCACCAGGGGGCGACCCTTGCGGTTGGATAGAAGTGTAGAGGCTCAGTTTCTCTCTGACTTCAGTCCTTTTCTTGGCTCAGTTGCTAGTTCTGTATCTTTTTGCTTAACATGAGTTTCTCTGTGGTTTATCTGTAAATATCTGTAAATGAGGACAAATGTGCAAAATGACACTAGTATTTGAATATAGTCTCACGGAGAGAACATTAAACCTCCTTCAGAGACAGTAAACATGTTTTTCGTCTTGCAGCTGGCAGGAACCGGCGTGCTCGCTGTGGGACTCTGGCTGCGTTTTGACTCCAGGACGGCAGGACTGTTCGAAGGGGAGGAGTCGCCCTCTGTCTTCTTTACGGGTAAGGCCCCTGCTGGTTAAACCCTGGATGCAAAACACTTACATGGAAACAAAAGACCATGAAGGAGAATAACCTTGAGGATGGCAAGAACCCTTTATAGAGCACAGGTGAAGCATCTTAATCGCAGCAGCTTCACTTTTACATTTTTGGATATCTCACAACCATAAACCACAAAATAACAAAAAGAACATACAAAGATTCAAACTGCACAGAAAGACGGGGAAATGATCAGCTCCTCCTCCACTATCATGGTCTTTGAACCTGCCATGGAGTGCTGGTGGTGGGTGTTGTTGTAATTACAGCTGACGTGTCTGTAGTGTAGCTTTGACGCACATTACGAGTCTGTTCGTTTTATCATGCTGTCCTATCAATGTAAAGTCTGACACTACTCATTTCACTCCAACCAGCAGAAACCGTGCCGAATAATCTGCAGCTGAAAATAGTCCCCAGTAACCACTTCGTCCTGTTTATTAACAACCACAGCGTTGTTTCTAGAATGAAATCTTTATATTTGTGGAGGAAGTCATAATTTCAAATTAAATGCACTACAGCTGCATTTAGCTCTGTCGGGCTCTGGACGTGGATATAACCTGACCTCAGAGAGGCGGGGCACTCGGAGGGCAGCTGAGGCCAAAGTTGGTCCACAGCGAGGCGGCTCGTCCAACCCAGCAGATCCCTCCACACATAGCGCTCATTCTTCCCGGCGCACAGGGACTCCTTTGTTCTCAGACTTCTGTATTCCCGGAGGAACTGTCCCACCCTCCCGTCTTTGTGCGTTGCATCCATCAAACTGATAAGAGAAGTGGGCAGAGAGGAGACGGAGGACGGGCCTGACATGACAAACATCTTAATAACGGCTTTGGAGGAGTATTTGTGTGTGTGGCTCATGCGCTCACTGTTGTTGTTATCCGACAGCCTGTTTATGATTCATCCTCATGAAGTCACCGTTGAAGTGTCGAATCATCGCTCTAAATCACCCTGCAGCTGATTCCCACTCACCAGATCGTGACTGAAGGTGTTTTTGATAAATAACTCATTAAAAACAGCTTCTGGTGCCTCTCAGGCCTTCGTGTCTGTTCGAATCAGAGCGGCAGCAGCCCTATGAGCCAGAATGCAAATCACTGATGTACATTTACATTTTTAAAAGGCTTGAGCAGGTAAATCAGGGCTGATTTCCAATCAGCCTTCCACATGCACTTGTACACTCACTGACACTTTATTAGAAACAAAGCATGGGTTCTGTTAGAGTTGATGCTTTTGAGATTGTCATTTGTGCTAAGATATATAGACGTGGACAAAATTGTTGGTACTCTTTGGTCAATGAAAGAGAAACTCACAATGGTCACAGAAGTAACTTTAATCTGATAAAAGTAATAATAAATTAAAACCAATGAAAGTCAGACATTGCTTTTCAACAATGCTTCAATTGAATTATTAAAAAAAATAAATGCATGAAACTGGTCTGGAAAAAATTATGGTACCCCTAGAAAAGAATGAAAATAATGTGACCAAAGGGACATGTTAATCCAAGGTGTCTACAATCTTGTAATCAGTCAGTGGTCCTATATATGGGACTCCAGGTAGTCACTGTGTTTGGTGACATGGTGTGTACCACACTCAACATGGACCAGAGAAAGCGAAGGAAAGAGTTGTCTCAGGAGATTAGAAATAAAATCATAGACAAGCATGTTAAAGGTAAAGGCTATAAGACCATCTCCAAGCAGCTAGATGTTCCTGTGACTACAGTTTAGGGCTGGGTATTGTCACTGATTTCTAAAATCGATTCGATTCCGATTCACAAGGTCCCGAATCGATTCTATTTGCCTCAGTCAGAAATATTAAAATTCTGATCACGTATCAAATATCCATATTTTTATATCTATAAAAAGAAAGCTGACACTTGAGACTTTATCAAAGGTGTAAGCATCACAGCAGATGCCTTTGTGTCAAAGTAACTGAGGATAAAACAGAAAAACATGAAGGTGATTTTCCTGGCCTGGGATTTTATAGCAGATAACCTTAAAAATATTCTGCAGTAGATCAAAAACAAAAGTCATTAGTCAACATATGAACATTACCTGATGCTGCTGAAGTGAAGCAAAGTTACAGAGGTTTTATTAGAGACACAGCTAAGCATTTTGCAATTTTGCATAATTTTAAAAAGTTTAAATTATCGTTATCCAAGCTAGAATTGATTTTAATTGATAAATCAATAATCAAAACCCAACCCTACTACAGTTGCACATGTTATTCAGAATTTAAGATCCATGGGACTGTAGCCAACCTCCCTGGACATGGCCGCAGGAGGAAAATTGATGACAGATCAAAGAGACGGATAATCCGAAAGGTAACAAAAGAGCCCAGAAAAACTTTTAAAGAGATCCAAGCTGAACTTCATGCTCAAGGAACATCGGTGTCAGATTGCACCATGCGTCGTTGTTTGAGCCAACGTGGACTCCATGGGAGACAACCAAGGAAGACCCCAAACTACATGTTGACAAGCCACAAAGCTTCTGGGAGAATGTCCTGTGGACAGATAAGACAAAATTTGAACTTTTTGTCAAGGCACATCAGCTCTATGTTCACAGACAGAAAAATGAAGCATATCTAGAAGAGAACACTGTCCCTACTGTGAAACATGGAGGAGGCTTTGTTATGTTCTGGGGCTGCATCTGGTACAGAGTGTCTTGAATCTGTGCAGGGTGCAATGAAATCTCAAGACTATCAAGGATTATAGAGAGAAATGTGCTGGCCAGTGTCAGAAAGCTTGGTCTCGGTCACAGTCATGGGTCTTGCAACAGGACAATGACCCAAAACACACAGCTAAAAACACCCAAGAATGGCTAAGAGGAAAACATTGGACTATTTTAAAGTGGCCTTCTATGAGCTCTGACCTCCAATCCTATTGAGCATCTTTGGAAGGAGCTGAAACATGCTGTCTAGAAAAGGCGCCCTTCAAACCGGAAACAACTGGAGCAGTTTGCTCATGAGGAGTGGACCATAATACCTCCTGAGTGGTGCAGAAGTCTCATTGACAGTTACAGGAATCGTAACGAAAGGTTGTGCAACAAAATATTAATTTGTGGGTACCATCATTTTTGTCCAGGCCTGTTCCATGCATTTATTTTTTTAAATAATTCTATTGAAGCATGGTTGAAATGCAATGTCTGACTTTCATTGGTTAACATTATAGAATTTTTATTTATTATTACTTTTGTCTGTGACCATTGAGTTTTTCTTTCATTGACCGAAGGGTACCAACAATTTCTTGTGTATGTGCTGATAAAATGTTTCTCGTTATTAGGTTTTCATGCTTCTACGATGGAGTGAGCAGCCTCGTCACTTCTGCTTTTTACACGTTAGTCCGTTGAAAGGTCGCAAACTGTACGGGGTGTGACTGGTTGATAAGAAGTCCTGCCTTGTATGGTATGGCGAGGGGCCACACACACACAGACAGACACACTCGCTCAGATACGCTTGCATTACACTGTCACATGGATAACTGAACCTGTTCTTAATCCTTTAATTTTTTTTTAAATCTGTGTCAACAACAAACCTAAGAATGGAGCATCAAGTTCTAATGTTAAACTGTTGAATTGAACATCAGAGTGAATCGCATCCCATTTAACAAAACAAAAAAATGTTTTGTTAAATGTTTTGAACAGTGTGGTGCTGATATCACTGAGGTTGAGATTATGTGCATAAATTTTAATTTAATCGTGTCTCCTTTGTTTGTAACTGGCCTTGGGAACTTAAAGGCACAGGTGACCCCAGAATGCTTGTTTCCTCTGGCCCATCTGAATGTTTTGTTGCAGGCGTGTACATCCTGATCGCAGCAGGGGCTCTGATGATGGTGGTGGGTTTCCTGGGATGCTGCGGAGCCATCAAAGAGTCTCCTTGCATGTTGGGACTGGTGAGTGATTTCTTTTGTGTTTTAGTTCTCCACATTACATTAAAGACGGGTGACTTTGCTGTGAATCATGAATTCATGCTCAGATTTTTCAGTTGGCACATTTCAGAGATGTTTGGGCTGTAATCACACCGATCACCAGGAAAGACTCCTCAATTTCACCACAAGCGTGTTGGCTGCTGCAGCTCCGGTGTGATGTGACTGTTGGTGGCGATTTGCTGTTATGTTTTTACAAAATGTTTTTGTCCTGCGATTGAAATGGTCATATGAAATTGGTGGATGTGATCACATCCACCAATTTCAATCTACTCTGAGCCGTCATTTTAAATATTAAATGGCTTTAGTTTTAACTTACATTTCAGGTCATCTCTTCCTTAGTCATCTGTTATTTGAGCTCTGTGCACAGAAAAGGTGAACAGCAGAGCTGGTGCACAACAACTTAAAGTGTTGATGTTATGTTCACCACACATAAATCTATGGTTTTTTTACCACTGGTTGAGGAAACTTTGGACAAAAGTGACAGATAAAAGTAAAAACCCACTCAGTTTCCTTTCAGGACTGATAACCAAACAAAATCATGTCTACACTCCAAATCTTCTTGTTTTCCGGTTTAGTTCTTCTTCTTCCTGCTTCTCATCTTCGCTGCAGAAGTGGCTGCCGGGATCTGGGGTCTTTCCAACAGCGACCGAGTAACTAACTCTCCCCTTCTGTCTCTCGCATGTATGCACACATTCTTTGTTGATTGACAGGAGTGTTAACTTTGTCTGTGTGTCTTCAGGTGGTGGAGGACATCACAGAGTTTTATAAACAGACTTACGCCAACTACAAGGACACCAAACAACCAGCGCTGAAGGAGACCCTCCGCCTCATCCACTTTGGAGTGAGAACACACACCTGGACACCTTTTATGCAACTTGTTTCCTTATTTTGAAACAGAACAGATGACTGCCTAACCTGTGTGGGCTATTTCCCCCCCCCCCCCTTGCAGCTCGACTGCTGCGGTCCAACAGGAACGGTGATCGATGCTGCCAGAGATATCTGCCCCAAGCAGGAGGGGCTGGAGATCCTCGTCACCAAGGTAAGGCAGACTGCAACAAAAGGGAGATGACCTCTCGTGTCACATCATGTAAATTTTTACTTAAACATTTTAAGATCTAAGAGATTTGTACTAAAAAGTGCTACAGCTAACATTTTTCTCTAGGGTATTCTGGCTTTGTAGAAATCAAGCTCAGATTTGCATCAGACATTTGGTTTAAAATAAGATGTGGAGCTCACACCTGTTTTTGCTGTTTTTGCTTCACGGTCCTGCTTCCCTCCTGCAGAGCTGTCCCGCTGCTATTGACGAGGTGTTTAACAACAAGCTGCACATCATTGGTGGAGTTGGCATCGGCATTGGACTCATTATGGTGAGTCTGCCACTAATGCACATGTACTGAAACCTTAAGTAAAGCTATCATATGGTTGTTAAACTGGCACAAAGCCTAGAATGTGTCAGGTTTAGAAATGGTTTAGAAAAAGCCAAGTGTCTCATTGTTCTAGTAGTGGGTCTGGCTCGTGATTTATTTATTAAAAACAAAGCCAATTCACAAATGTTGTAAACCTGGCCCCAGTAGGGGCGACATCTGTGGTTGCAAAGACACTTTCATATGTGTAGAAATCTATGAAAAACGACATTACTACTTACTTCATATATGACATCAATAAACACTTTACTGGTGAGTTTATGGCTCAGTCATGAGTACAGAATGCTAAATATGAAGTCTGATGATGACTAGCTATGATTTTTATTGGCTAGCTACCAAACTGTGTGGTAGTTTCACACTAACTAGACATTCTACTTGGTTTGGCCCCTGAAATTTGACTGGCCTGCCCTGATGCCACCAAAAAAATCAATCCCCAAGGACTATTTTCTTTCATAGAAGAACAAGAAAAATATTAAATATTTACATTCAAGAAGGTGGAATTGGTAATATTTTTTTTTCAGGGTTGGTCCATTTTTATCATAGAAAATATTTAAAATGAACTTATCAAGATTGTGAAATTTTAAATAACCAAAATACAAAATTATGGAAACTTTGACACTTTTGTAAACAGTGTGGTTTATTTCTTAATGCCACATTCCTGTGTCCTGTGACTCTCTGCAGATCTTCGGGATGATCTTCAGCATGATGCTCTGCTGTGCCATTAAAAGGTCTAGGGACTATGTGTAAAAACCCATGAAACGCCGTCCACCTTTAACTCTGCTGCTGCTTCAAATCATTTAAGAAAGAATAACAACATTTGTCCCTCTGTGTGCTGCTTGGGTCCGTACAGGATGGCTTCGTCGACCTGTGAGAGTATGGCTCCTTTTCAATGACGCCTCTTTAATTCCTCCACTCTGTGGGGTCTGCAGCGAGTTATTTATACCCAAAGTAACCTGATAAGTGATAACTGATACAATCTTTTAAATCAAAAACCTACTTTTCATAATAGGACAGGTTTGAGCATATGCAGGTGAAAGGAGACTTTTGCGACTCTGCTGCCCCCTGGTGGACGCCCCATTTTCTTTAAATCCTTTCCTTTAAGTTATGTTTACAAAATCTGCTAAACGTTTGAGCTAACAGGGTTTTTGCAGCTAAATGAATGTTAATGACCCATGTTTTGTTTTAAAGCTGCGTATTAAAAGCTTTGATTATTTTTTATTTTATAAGTTTTATGCAAATGATTTAATGATTGCAGTTCATGTCTTTAAGATGTCAAATAAATGAACTAAAACAAAGATTTGTCTTAAATGGAGTGCTTGCTGTGAGTGCTAAAGGGGTACAATACAGTCAAATGTACAAATGTTAGGAAAACATTTAATGCAATTTTAACATACTCTAAAAAATTAAAAATGAGCTTAATGGGTTATTCAATTTTTATTTATTTGTAATATAAGGTTTGGCTAACACTTGTGTACAATTGAATAAAAAATTACATTAAAAAAAAAAACGAATAAAACTATCTGGACTTGAATTTTTGTATTTCTGTAGGGGCAATGCACAGTGGGAGGTGTGTTAAACTACATGGTAATACTGAAAATGTGACCATCAATCCAAAATTACATTTTAAATTTGATTATATTTACAAAAAAGAGGCATTAAAAGTAACTTTACCCATATGTGTGGTAGAAATAAAATATTTCTGAGCTGGTTCATAATTTTAAATATTTCATCAGTCTCAAGATTTCTGCTCTTTTGTCTTTTTTTTTTTTTTTTTTTTTTTTTTTCCCTAGCAGGGGGAGGGGGGAACCCAAACTACACTACAGACTGTTTTCGAAAACCATAACACGCGTGTTTATAAACGGGTGGCAACAAAAGGTTACTAGTCACATTTTAGACGCTAGAAATCATCTTTTTTTTTTTTTTTTTTTCCCCAAACACCAATAAAAACAGACAGCCCAGCAGTGAGGTTTACAGTTATACTCCCATTTCCTCACTGTGACTATTAAAAAGAAATACACACGCTTTGTAAAACAAAATCTGATTTAAAAAAAAAATAAATAAATTGTTTGAGATATGATGCAAATTTTTACTGAGCATTACACCAGAGAATTGAACCCAGTTAGCTTAGCATAAAGACTGGTCACAGCTTTATCCAAAGGTAACAAAATCAACTAATGCTAACACACGGTACAAATGAGATAGTATCCAGTCTCCGTACCAAGTTAAACTTTTAACTCTATGCAATCTCATTCTACCTGAAACAGTGGATTGATATAGTTAAGATGACAGTGAATGTCATAAAAGTAGAAACAAAAGCAAGAAGACATTGTATTAAAAATGCTGTTTGACTCAATTTTCATGTTCAGGATAGATGAAGAGGAATGCATCATACCAACAACTGTCCTCACAATGCATTGCATCATCCATGGTCCCCACAAAGCAAACTGTACAAGTACGTGTGTGTGTAAATTATTCATCCCAGGTGAAGTCATATGGCTGGAAGTCATCTCTCAGCTGTTTGCAGCTCTCCTCCTCCTCCTCTTTGCTTTGTTTACACTCTTTCCAGTCGGCTCGAGTCGGGATGTTTAGCACCGCCTCACTGGCCAGAACCTCCCTACGCACGCACACAAAAACCCCCACACCGTTACTCTGTGACACTGACATTATTCTCCCACAGTGCAATTCTGACCTCCCATCAAGTTTTTTTCCCTAAAATTTCATGACTGACATTTTGGAAACAGCAATTTGTCATTTTTAGATCAGTGCATATTTATGTGAACAAAACACATTAACAGTGTGCAGAATTATTGGTAATAATTATTTACCAATATTACTGAATAACATGAGACTAAAAAATAATTTTCTGCAAACCAAAGCATCTTTTCCCTGACTTAAACAGGTTTGTAGGTATGTTTGTGTATACATAATGGGTAAGTCCTGACTGTCCAGCTCTCTGGAGCCCCCTGTGGAGGCTTTTGTTTTTACACTTTCTGATATAACGTAATTTTTCTGATGATGTTTTGATAATTCTGTTATTTTATAGAGAACACGGGTATAAACAGAATGACCTGCTTTCTCTTTTTATTTTAATAATCTAATCCAAATGTGATTAAAAATGCATCTGGACAACATTTGCATTTATACATAACATTTCATAAGAAACAGTTTTATTTTAGCTTTAAAAGATGACACTGACAGTGCTGAAATTTTATGAGGCTCTTCTTTATATTTACAGGCAAACAAAGGGTGTTTAATGGGGACTGATGCTCACCTTCCAAACTGCAGAGGAAAATGTTTTTGAATGCGGTAGAAGAGCTTCTCCCCCGAGTCCAACTCTACATAGAAATATGGAGTCCCTGGAGGAGCAATCTGAACACACACGTTTAATTCAGCTTTTCAAATAGATGTTAAAAATCCCAGAATAGCCAAACCACTGTACTCCAGGTGTGCTTACGGGTACCTGCTTGAGGTCAGTGTGTTCAGGAATCTCCATCATCTCCATCTGTTGCTCCTGAGCCTGGACCATGAACGCCTCCTTGATGTCCTCTGTGGCACAGCGGTTCAACGGCACCGGCACAACCTGAATGACAATAATAACAAGAAGATGATAAATAAAGTGATCAGCAAATGTGGCAGTAAATAAAAAATCATTTTACGTTTCTCTTCCTGCGCTTGGATCACAGGAATCACACTCTAAATAAAGATACAAGGAGTTTAAACGTGCTAATTTATTGCCCAGGTGTGACTTACTTTGTGAATAACTGGCTTCTTGTATGTCAGCAATAGCAGACTTAAAAAAATATTTATCTAATTCTACGCTCAATCTCAAATTATTTTAGCAGCTTTGCATAAAGTGCACAAGTTTACCACATCTTTGTTGACCTTTTTGTTTTAGTTTGTGTTACTTCATCATTTATTACAGTGAAATATCTTGTGTACCTCCATAATCAAATTTAAAATACAAAAGCAAAAAACAATTTATTAAAAAATAGAATTATGAAGCTTTAGCTAGTTATTTTAGATTAAAAGTGGCACAAATGAAACGCTCAACTTTTATCATTCTTCTCAAATTTGAAACGATAAAACCAAATATGTAAAATTTTGCACTCTAAAGTGAAAAATATGACTTTTTACACTTCTACACACTGCATCTGTCAAAATTAGAAAATATTCACCCTACAGTATCATTAAAAAACAATACGAATAACACTGAATTAAAACATGTTTTCTTGGTCGTGTTTCTACCTGCAGCTGCAGATGCTGGCTCCTGTAGTTCCTCTCAAACAGCACACAGCGCTCTCCTTTGCTCTTGTAGAACTTCCTCAGGGCTGACTTGTACTTCTCCATCTCCTCCACCACCTCCGAGCTCAAGTCCACCACCGACTGGTAGTGTCCGATGGGGAGGATCAGCACATGGCGAGGAGTCAAACCGCCTTTGGCCAGCGCGAGGTAACACTGCAGAACAAATCATCCTCACTCGGCTCTAACGCTTTTACGTGAAGTCTCGAAGGAGCTTCTGTGATGTAGATTTATGAACAGCATGAACTCACGTGTGTTCCTATGCTGATGACGAGGTGCTTCTCCACCTGAGGGCTGGCCAGACAGAACCAGCATGGACCCGAGGGCTGAGCTGCACACAGAAAAACAAATTATCTGTGTAACCTCACAAAACCACACTAACTAATGAGTTCTTTCTTAAACCAGATATAAACAGAGTGTGGCTGGACTCACGGTGCCGGCGGGGCTGCTTGGGCTGCCCCTGATGATGCTGCTGGTCTCGCCCTCGCCCATCTCCATCAGAGTGCCTCTTCCTGCCGTGGCCCCGAAAGCCTCCACCCTGCTTCTTGCTCAGGTCGAAGAAGTACTGATTGGCTGGCTCCTGGCACACATATAACAACATTTTGTACTTTAAAACCTCAAATACACATTCAAAGGTGATTTAGATAAGAGTCGAGGTGAATTCTAGTGACTATGAATCTCCACAGAGGACTCCAAACAAACCTCCTCCTCTGTGGCGCTGAAGGCCGTCTTTTGTGTGTCCATCTTGTCTTTCGTGGGGCATCTGTACGGGTTTTCTGTGACGTCTTGCGGTTGCTTCACAAGCTCTGCGGGGTCCATGGTCTTCATGGGGATTATGTTGAAGGCGTACAGATACTGCAGACAGAAGGTTTTCACTTGTCATGACACATCTGGAGAATTTTTCACAGCAGGAACCTTTTAGCACAGATCTGCTCTGTTACCTGCATTTCCTGCAGGAGAACCAGGGTCTAAATTAGAGTTTTAAAATAACAGGGAGAGTCTAAATTTAGTTCAGCTGAATTGGCTATTAGGGCTTCCTGTTTGCACTGGAAACATTGGTCAGCGAAGAAAACTTTAACTTCTCTGTGGTTTCTAAGCATTTTTTAAGGACTTTATTAATCACAGGTTTTGATGTTTTCCTAACTTTTAAGAAAACCTTGACACAAAGTTTTAATAAATGCAGCTATGCACATAATCTCCATGTAACTGATTCTTTGTCTTGCAGGGAAACGCACCTTCTTCTTGGCAGGGTTGTTGACGGCCGCCAGAGCAATGAAGCGGCTGACGTGTTGAGCATTTTCTTGAAGAACAATGTGATTCCTGCCGATAGACACAGTGAAAGATGGGAGTAACATAAAACAAGAACCAAACAGTTGCTTCGAATCAATCTGACTTCTGCCAGGGGGGTCACCCCCTACTGGCCAATCAAAATAATGCAGGTTTAAGGCTCTTTGATATCCAGAAGAAATTAATTAACAGGGTCATCAGTGAGCTCCCTCACCACTCTGCAGCTTACCTGTATGGGAGTCTTTCATAGTGAGCGCCCTCTAGTGCTGCAAAGTGGTATCGTGGTTTCAGTTTGTCTGCGAGGCTGGCTATCGAGTTGCTTCCACAAAGTTTTGTGTTCACTTCCTGCCGAACAGAGTTCAGAAGAATCCATTCAGCATCTCGTGGGGTCAGAGGCAGTAAAATTAAAGCAGCATAGACATCTTCATTACCGGGTTGTTTGCGTAGTGCCACACTCCTCGGGGCCACTGCGATGTCAGCAGGATGTCAACACCTTTAAATTTCGAGCTGCTGGTCAGAGGAGTCATGAGGGCCACCAGATCTTTGGAGGTGAAGCAATGAGCCGGCGCTGGTTCCTGCCGGGCTTCCTGACCGCTGACATAGGCGATCTGCAGTCCCGACACGCCGGTAAACACACCACGCCGGCCTGTAACGCACAGATGAGAGCACTGTGTCACATTTTGGTTTCATGTTTTTATTAAAAGGTCATGAATATGTGTGATCGCTTACCGAGATATGTGATGTTTTCAGCAAGCTCACAGCCATCGGCGTTTGGGAAATTCTTTACCGTTTCCTGGCTTGCTGCTCCGAGGATGTAAGTGTGGATGGGAGCTGAGGAGGCGCAGAGAAAAAAAGAGGCTTTTGAGTTTCCTCAGAAAAAGCCAAAAAACATGCTTGCTTTCAGCATGAACATAGGAGGCGCTGTTGAGTTCTTATGCAATGCTATTAATGTAACAGCGCCCCCTGTGGTCAAAAGCAACAATAAAGATGAGCATCTGCCCAGATGTTCCAGATTTTTTCACCTTTCTTGGCTCCGGTTTTGTACAGCTGCCACTCGGCTTCAGCTTCCGGCGTCGTTCCAAAAAACTCTCCAACACACAGCAGCAACTGGTGGAAAACAGATGTGAAAATCACCACAACTTAAAGACGATTACAGGTGTTTTAATATGATAACTTAACACACAGTTCTATACAATGATCTACCAGGTCATTGAAGGTAACAAGAAAACATTTAAGGGGATGGATGGGGGAAAACTTAGATGGAAAAAAAAAAAGAATAAAAAGTTTTATGAGAAACAAAATGAGATATTTACCAGAAAAAGTCTGTAAGGACAAGTCTATAAACAAGTGTGTGTTGAAAATAAATAAACCGGTTGATTTAGAAGAAAAAACGCAAAATTGCCAGAAAAAAAGAGAAACAGCTGACAAATTCATGTAAAAGCAACTGACAAACTTACAGAGGAAAACTGGTAAAAGAATAGAAAATGGCAAATTTCTAAGAAAAAGCTTACTGTAAAAAAGGCAAGTCTATGTGGAAAAAGGAAAAACAAATTATGATAAAAATGTAATAAATTAAAATAATTTTAAAAAAAGAAAAACATCCATCCATCCATTCACTTCCGCTTATCCTTTTCAGGGTCGCGGAGCCTATCTCAGCTGTCATAGGGCGAGAGGCGGGGTACAACCTGGACAGGTCGCCAGTCTGTTGCAAGGCCAACACACAGGGACAGACAACCATTCGCACTCTCATTCATTCACACATTCACACCTAGTGACAATTTGGGTTATCCAATTAACCTATCCCCACAAGCTGCATGTCTTTGGACGGTGGGAGGAAGCCGGAGTACCCGGAGGGAACCCACGCAGACACGGGGAGAACATGCAAACTCCACACAGAAAGACCCCGGCCTGATGGTGGAATTGAACTCAGGACCTTCTTGCTGTGCGGCAACAGTGCTAACCACCGTGCCACCGTGCTAAAATCACAGCTAGTATAACAAGAAAAAACTGTCAAATTTACATTTAAAAAAAACTAAACAGATATAAAACCCCACAAATCATTTAAAAAAAATTAAATGATAACTGGATAATGTGACGCATCTGACTCACATCAAACTGCCCAGTCTTCTTCTGGATGGCCTGGACTCGGTTGAACAAAGCGTTCAGACGGCCTTCAACGTCCCCACACGCCAAACTAGAAACACGCATGTTTTAATATTTTAACAATCAAGGCAATTCATAGATGATTTCCTCTGGAAAACATCAGACAGTCTCCAAACATCTGTTGTGTTTTTGGGACTTGAATGATGCCTTACTCATTGGTAAAGTTGGACACTGAAACATCAATAGCACAAAGTGCCTCTTTTATTTTTATTTATTTATTTATTTTTAGAAAGAGGAACAATACATATTAATGAACATTTTAACAAATGTAAATATGCCAGATTATGGCCTTGGGCTAATTTCCATCTGCAGACCCTCTGGCAGGTTGGTGTTAAACACAAGTTAGTAAAAACATACAGAGACACTATTTACAGGTCATGTGACAAGGACAAAAACAGTGATCACATTATACTAGAACAAACAATGACAAGAAGAGTGGACACAGAGGACAGTATAGACAACAATAACGGAAACACATCAATTATATTGCACAAACCCCAGTATTGCACATGCCCTGACTGTCGTGATATCGCGTTCACCCATTGCACTAACAGTTGTTTTTACCTTTTTGTAATACACTAACTCTTTTTCCCATCCAATATAAAGCATGATTATTAAACATGATCACATGTTTGCGTGTCCCTCAGCCGCCCTTTTAAGTGACTCTTAAAGATGGGTAGACTTGTACTTTCCCTCACTGACAGTGGAAGACTATTCCAGAAGCTCACTCCCTGATCTGACAGAGCATTCTGTGAAAAGGTGGTCCGCCTGAATGCCAGTTCACAATCACCTCTAACAGTGGCTCGAGTCAGTCGAGACCTGCTAGACTTTTGTTTAATAAAATCACTCATTGGTGGAGGTGCCAGACCATGTATAACTTTGTATATTAGACAGGCAGATTTAAATAATTTGAAATTAGTAAAATTTAAAAACTTGTATTTTTCTAAAATTTGACAATGGTGATATGAAAAAGGTTTTTTATGCTCTTTTGTAGCATACTTCGATTGGACCAATAGCAGCAGAGTTCGTATTAAAATAACATTAAAATAAAATAAATCAACAGAACTCGTGGATATCATTCTGTTTAATTAAAATGACGTTAATATATTCTGGTAAAGTGCAGATTTTTCACCACAAACTGCAAATATCAAACATGCCTCTACGTCTGGAGACTGTTTAATGCAACCTTGAATCATGCAAGTTTTTAACGAGGTTCTGTATATTTCAGTGTAATACATTATGCCGAAATAAAAGTGATGACCTCGTATATTTTCAAACCTTTAAACACATTTTACATTAGGCGGACGGCTTTAGAACCCATCCTGGGGGTGGATGAACACTGACGTTCAGCAGTGAAACGCGTATTTATAACATATAAATCTGAAGTTAATAAGAAACGCTTAAAATTTCTGAAATTTGTTTTAAGTCTGATGAGAGTGGTCACATTTTTGCATCTAAACAGTTCCGAAAAATCAACAATTACAAGACCCTGACCCGGTGAGGTTTACACGCCTGTTAACGGAAGGGTTTTCATATTTTTCTTTTACCAACGTGTTTGTATTAGAAACGGAGATCCTCTAACATCATAGCTGAAACAACATAATCAACATGGACAACATAAACAGCATCGATTTAACCAGAAGCTACATTTAACCGGACGCTGCGTCCTGTGTTCACTGAGCAGACTTACACTCTGAGCGGCTGCTCCTCCATGTCCCTGAGCAGATTTTTACTCTAAATCTTAAAATGTGGGATTTGGATTTTAGCA
>NC_140542.1:411163-437725 GCF_057382185.1 Mchenga conophoros
TTATTTAATGTCATTCGTAGAGCTAAAAACTACCCTGTTACACTGTTTTTAAACATGCATTTTGGTAATACATAATAGTACACTGTTATGTATCAGAGGGAGATTTTGTACTTTTTACATTTTTGTCATGTTAAGTTACTGTAATATATTTTTGGCTCACAGAATTTACAAGACATATTGAAATGTGATTGATAGAACTTTGTAAGCAAATTTCAAGTATGCTTGTCACAGGTGAGAGTTTTCATTCTTGAGTATTTTGATGTACATGTTAAGGATATTTTCATGGTATGTATCATTCATATCAACAGTATCAATAATGTTTGAGTGCATTACTAGTACTTGTGCTTATTTTTAAAATAATCATACTACAGTACAGTAGGCAGTTCAGCTGATTCTGTCACAACAACCCTGATCCACAAATTAACTTTTGGATATATAACTTTTTTTGTTTAGTTCCAGTTGTACAGCGATGTGCTCAACCATATTTTTTTTTTAAATTTAGAGTATTAATTGATCCAGTGGTTACTAAGCCTACAGTGTCTTAGGGTGGACCAACATCATTGTCATTTTACCCCCACCAAATTTCCTTAAGTTGTCTGTATCACTGTAGTTTATTTGTTTTTATATTACCAATGACCACAATCAAATAAAGTTGAAAAATAACTGTCAGTTTGATGTTTTCATGCAGTTTCAATGGATCATTTTGTCACCACAGTTAAAATTTAGCAACATTTATATTTCCATGACAAAGACATAAAACACATTTCTGTTTAATATAGTTATGACTGTAGACTTGATATGTAAAAACTGAAAATGACTGTTAGAGTTTGTATTGTTGATTGTCATTTATGCTTAGAAATATTTAACCATAGATGCTTAGAGGTGTATAATCAATTGTGTAGTGATAGGTTGTGTGATCTTTAACAGGCTACAGAGGCTTGGTGTGCATTCCACACTAGAATGCACACCTACATCCTGGGAGCATGGGAAAGTTCGTACCTTGCTTAATTGTTTTATGGTAGGATTAACGTAGCTACGTCTGTTCTAGTCTAAGTGCTTTTGTGTATAAATGAACTGCTGGACTTCCTTACTGTGTTATCTAGGATGAACCATCTAGGGTGAGGGGGAGGCTACCCTCTTCCTGACCAAGGATGTTTGACCCTTTGATCAGCAGTCCACACACACACACACACACACACACACACACACACACACACACACACACACACACAAGCAAGGTACTCTTTGTGTGTATGTAGACGTCATATGTTAATGAACCTATGCATATTCATGTAACCTCAATAAAAGGGCAGTGGTACGGGAGAACGGACGAGAGCAACTGGGGTCAAGTGAAGGAACGGCACTCTGTCCGGTCTCTCCCGTGCACGAGTAACATGAAGAACTTTGCCTACTTGTGTCTTGCTTTGCAGTGTAATTATATTGTCTTCAACGTTCCAGCGGATGGGTTCAAGCTACAAACCTATCAATGACTGCCAATCATGTAAGTAATTTGTGAAAAAGAACGTAGAAATCTATTTCACAAACAAAAACAATTTCTTATTATGCAACCCTTTCAATACTATAGCCCACACCAGATCAAATTTAGGTATTTGTGACACATACAGCACATACATTTATTCCACAAAAGGAATAGATGGATGGCCACTATGGAGAAAGGCAGTCCTGAAACTTCATCAGGAGGACAAATCGTTGTGTGCATCAACTTCACAGTGTCTTTTGGTCTTTTATCAAAAGATATTTGCCATTTTTTAGTTTCTTTTAAAGTTCTTGGTTAGGTTTAGGGATTAAAGACCAAATCCAGATTATAATATAAAAATATTGTGACACATCATCAGTAGTGGGCCTTGGATTCATTGGGTGTTTTGGCCCTTACCAGTAGACACCCTCATAAATGGAGGCCCTGCCAGGGTTGATCAGGCCCCGGGGTGTGTCACTGGTTGATGTGAAATTGCTATTTCTCTTCTACTTTTTCCTATTTAGTTTTCTACAATTTATTTTCTTCTATCACTTCACTGCAAAACGATAAGTACTATTTAGGTCTTTAGTGCTTAAAGAGCCTCACTTCTTAAAGAGATAGAAAAGGTGAAAGAGAAAAGAGATAACATAGGAGAGAGGAGAGCCGGAACTGGGGCATGTGATCTGGCATCCCATACCTCCGCGCCCAGATCGGGCTGTACCCTCTACATCTCCACTGCCTCCCACAAACAGGAAAAAGAGCTGAGGGTAGAAGCAAAACGTTTTTTCATTCCTGCCTTATGTTTCACTACCATGAGGTTAACTGCACAGCCCCAGGAGCCCTGAAACAGCTGTATCAGTCAACAAGGCTTCAGGTCTATCACAGTACAAATTATAGTGTTATGTTTTCTACCCTTTTGATGCCCCCTGCTTAGGTAGCTCCACCACAGTTTGATCAATTCTGGGCATGTGTGTTGCGGATAGCTGACTGCCCAAGTGATCTCAGCCCTCTTTAACCACAGCCAGTGATTGGCCCACTCAGCAGTGTTAGCTAATTTTCTTATAACCTGCAGCAGCACCTGTCCTCTGGCTCCAATCTCTTTAAGCAGTTTTGCTATTGTACTGGCCCCTAACCCTAAATAGTAGTTCAGGTCGTATCTCTCTACAGAAACAGCTTAATTCTCTTTCTCCTATGACGGCCAATATTTGTTAGTAATATTCTAAAGCCAAAAACGACATAGTCCCAATATACAGGGTTAAGTGCTGTTAGAGCTCAGAGGGTTGACTTAAACCTCTAATAATCAATGTAGTTAAAATACTCAAAAGAATGTTGTCAGTGGTAATGGGACAAAGCCACATTCAATGTTGATTTTAATTTGAAAATATGTGTACATAATCTAACATGCTTATTATTTGTGGGGACATCACACTTGAAATGATTACTGGTAGTGCAATTTGACATTTTCTGTGTTCTATGTATACATTATATGTGCAAAGCAGAAAAAATAATATTTGCATAGAGAATGAAGTTATATAACAGTGTAGGTGGATCAAGGCCAAGTCAATGTTGAGCATCTAAGAAAATTATGAAAGTTGATACTACTAGTAATGGAAACTTTCAGTCTCAACATCAAACAGTACTACAAGTTCTCATATCTCAATAGACCTTTGATTTTTTATTTTACTTTTCATTGACAGTACTCAGTACAATTTCACCAGCCTTCATACTTTAAACTAAACAGAACACCTGTTTACAATAACAACTTCATATGAGAAACAAAGGGAAACAGACTGATGGGTTTTATGGATTGAGTTGCTAGCTGTGGGTCATATTCACCGTAACAATTATAACAGCCTACACTCACTTTTTAAAGAATGTAGCAAATATAAATGCTGTACAAAAACATTCAAGTTAAGAACACAGAACTACTATTGTAGTTAACAACATAATATAAAGTCTTTTTTTACGTAACACAATGCATTTTAACAAGTATAAATATTTGTCTAACATTTCTAAACAATCAAACTGCTGAAAATGAACATATCCAGTCTGTGAACAGAGAAGATCAATGTGACATCTGGATGTATGGACCTTTGGTTCCACATATTTCTGAAAGTGTTCCTTGTAGACAGTACACAACTTCAGTTTTCAGACATTATATCTTACTTGTTTGTAACATAGAAAAACAAACATCACAACATCATAAAAAGACTTCCTCAGTGGCTGAAGGAGGTGGCACATCTGGCATGGCAAAGTGGTGTTGAAATTCACTGGCTGGCTCCCACGTGTCATCCCAGATTTTCCCACTGGAAAATATAATTATTGAAAGAAACAACACCAAAAACATTAATATCGTGTTGGGGATTACTTCGTGCTTTTTATGTTTAACACCAGAGGTGGAACATGATAAAGACATTTCCTTAAGTACTGTACCAAAATGCAAATTGTCATTTTTATGGATATTTTCAACTTCTGCTACACTATTTGTAATTTAGATGGATTACAAACAAAACACTACTGTACAGTTACACTCGACACATATGAAAGACTTAGTTATTGTTTTTCAGTTGAACAGTTCATAATATCCTTTCTGTGAAGTGAAAATAAAAATTGTTCAAATGTGATAATTAGTTTCTTTTGGATTATTATAAAGGCTGTTGTTTACTCTTTAATTTGTAGAGATTCATTGCTGTCACACAATTGTAATGCTAGAAATACAGTATGCAAAACAACTGAAAGCTTTCACAGTGTGATATTAGTACTTCTTTGGAAAGTTCAGAATCTGAATACTCCCTCCACTGCTTAGGCAATTTATCCTTTGGCACACATAAATCTGTGTAAGACATGGACAAATTCTCTCCACTTTGTCAAAATCCTGATAGCTTTTATATATTTCTTACAATTAATGTGAGTGCTCTTATGGCCCCAGCACAGTCCAGCTGGAATTATTCCCAGTACTTTTGCATCTAAGTGAGACACTACGTGTGTTTTCTGAACAGTTTCAAATATATTTCTTATTAAATTTGTTATGATTCGACAAAGATGGCAAAAAACTTTGCAATAATCCTTAATTGATTAAATAATTGAGATAGGATAAGAAAAAAAGCGAGAAGTAAGACGTGACAAAACACCTGGTTTTCCATTTTCATTTGTGCTCCAAAAAGGTAATAGATGGAAACAGAACATTCTCAGAGAATGAAATATCAAGAGCTTCTTACCAAACAGAGCAAGGCAACCAACGCACTTTTACTTCTGTGTTCCCCTAGACAGAAGGAATCAGAGAGGCAATCGTTAAATAACATGGTTAATGGATAGGTGTCTTCATAAAGCTTGTGTGTAATCCAGTGTGCACACCTGAGACACACACAGACCCATGTAAACACACTTTGATAGATGTGTAGGTATGTGTATGTAAGGCATTTCTGTTTATAAAAAAAATAATAATAGGATTTTGAAAAGCATGTATCCAATTGTGGCATTCACAAAAAATTATTTTGATCACAGGTTTAGTTAACTGCGTCTATCTGTTTTTGACTCTGGCTATGTTCTTTTCTTCGGAAAGTTTGACGTACTTGATACATCATACACTGACATAATCAATATCATCCCATTATGAATTGTTTGAATTGTGTCCATTTAAACACTTCAAACTACACATGCAGGACACTGACAATCGTGTCGCATTGGACAGTTACACCTCCACTGTCTTGGACTACATCTGTTTCTGTGTGGACAATGTAACAACTTGGAAACGATTCCGTGTGTTCCCTAATAATCCACCCTGGATGACACACGGAGTTCAACAACTTATTCGAACAAGGAACAACGCTTTCAAATCCGGGGACCAGGAGGCATACAGTGCTGCCAGGGCCAACCTGAGAAGAGGCATCAAGACTGCCAAGCAGCAGCACAGGAGGCGTATTGAGGCCAGGTTTGAGAACAACACAAACCCAAGGCAGGTCTGGGAGGGCATCAGGGCTATCACGGACTACAAAAGAAGAACACCATCACCCTCAGCCGACAGTTCTACTCTGGCTGAGGATCTAAATCTCTTTTATGCCCGTTTTGACAGGGAGAACACCGACCCTGTCCTGTCCCCTCTCCCCTCAACCGACCCTGCTCCGGTCCTGAGCACTCATGAGCTGAGGCGTGTGTTCCGGAGCATTAACACCAGGAAGGCGGCCGGGCCGGATGGAGTGCTGGGCCGGGTGCTAAAAGACTGTGCTGCGGACCTGGCGGACGTCTTCACCTCTATATATAACACCTCGTTGTCCTGTTCACTGGTACCATCCTGTTTGGTACAAGCAGCAACCATCGTTCCCATCCCAAAACAGTCAAATGTCACATGTCTGAACGATTTCAGACCTGTGGCACTCACCCCCATTCCCGCCAAATGCCTGGAGAGACTGGTCATTAAACACATCAGAGCTGCTTTTCCACCATCCCTGGACTCGCACCAGTTTGCATACAGGGAGAACCGGTCAACCGAGGATGCGATCGCCACAGTGCTGCACACATTACTGAAGCACTTGGAACACAGGAACACCTATGCACGGCTCCTCTTTGTAGACTACAGCTCGGCTTTTAATACCATCCGGCCATACAAACTCCGTCCCAAACTCCACCAACTGGGACTTAACTCTTCTCTGTGCAACTGGATTGTGGACTTCCTCACTAACCGTAGACAGAGTGTCAGAGTGGGTAAGAACACCTCTTCCACCCTTGTGGTCAACACCGGTGCCCCTCAGGGGTGTGTTCTGAGCCCTCTGCTATACACTCTCTTCACCCATGACTGTATTTCCTCCTGCGCGTCCAATCTCATTGTTAAGTTTGCAGATGACACTACAGTGCTCGGACTTATATCCAACAATGATGAGACAAACTATAGGACAGAGGTGCAACAACTAGAGTCATGGTGCCACGACAATAACTTGGTCTTAAACACCAAAAAGACCAAGGAGATCATTGTAGATTTCCGGAAGAGGGGTCATAACAACCATCTGCCTCTCTTCATTGGCAGTGAGGCGGTGGAGAGGGTGAGCAGTTTTAAATTCTTGGGGGTAACTGTGACCGAGGACCTGTCCTGGGGCAACCATATCACCTCAGTTGTACGGAAGGCCCAACAGCGCCTCTACTACCTGAGGAGACTGCGGAGCGCACACATTCCCAGATCTCTGATGTTGAACTTCTACAACTGTGCCATCAGCAGCGTTCTGACGTATGGATTTCTAGTGTGGTTCCCCAGCTGCACCAAGGCCGATCAGCAAGCACTCCAGCGGGTGGTGAAAGAAGCTGGCAGAATTATTGGAACAAGTCTGCCAGAGATCAGTAATATCTTCCCCACTCGCTGTCTGAGGAGGGTGCACAGTATCCTGCGGGACCAACATCACCCTGCGCGCCACCTTTTCCATCTGCTGCCCTCAGGGAGAAGGTATAGGTCTATACAGGCCAGAACATCCAGACTGGCCAACAGCCTGTATCCACAGGCTGTGAGGCTCCTGAACTCTCTGCCCCCCTCTCACGGACAATAACCATATCCAACTTCTTAATAGCAATGAACTGGTCTGCATTGGTGCATCATATCTTTATTCTCTTCCCCCTCCTGCCCCCCCCCCCTCTTTCTTAAATAGATAACTATCATATCTGATATCATATCTCACAGTACAATAATATTGAATGGGTTGCATTGTTGTATTTTGTCATGTTTCTCAGGTCTTTGTCTGAATTTCTACGAACATTATTGCTAAGGATTGTCTTATTGCATTGGAGTCACACTGGGTTAAATATGTACACTTGGGTTTTAAGGGGTATTTATTATTTTCTTCTTTTTTTTGGGTTGTATGGAAGCCCCAAACGCAATTTCATTGTTCTTGACAATGACAATAAATAAATAAATACTAAATACTAAATACTAAATAGATTATCTACTATTTATAGTGAGACAGGGCTGGTCAGCATATATCAGGATCTATAAATTGTGCTTTCTATGATCCTGATTCAACAAGAACAACTGAGGATATAGGCTTACACAGAAAAAAATATGATCCTTCCTCATATACAGTCATTTGTATGTTAGCCATGTAGGTTTTTGTAGCAAGATGTAGCAGTATTCAATGTCTGTGATTAATTTTGCAGAATTGTTTAAGAACAAACACATGAAATACAATACAATCTTTTAATGTAATTCCATTAATCATTTCCCTTCACTAATCTCAAAAGTACATTTGAATTTACCCATGTAGCACAGTTCATGGCTGTAGTGCATGGATGAAAACAACTTGAGATAGGCTTACTGTAAAAAGTCTACTGAAAAGCAAATTAAAACATTTTAAGTATTACCTCATTTATCCTGCTCTCAGTGACTTCTTCAAACTGGAACACCTTCTGCCTACTACATCTTCGACAGCCTAAGAAATGAAAAATTACATTTAAAAAAAACATAAGACTCTGTATACACAAGAAATCAAATATGAGTTTTCACTCAACAAGTGAAAATCTGTAATATCCTCCTGATTGCCATACTCCATTTGTCCTCTGGGGTCAAAAAGTGAACCCACCTCAGTTGAGTTTTTTTTTAAAGTACATACCATAAATTGTGAATCAATTCTGTGTAAAAACTTAGTTTCACTTAGGACCAACAAATTAACAAAAAAATTCACCCTTCATTTTGCAATTGAGTGCCACCAGACCTTGTTTATATAAATGCATACACTATTTGTTGAGAGAAACTAAAATGTTCTCTAAAAGTGCGTTTTAGTTTTCTCAATCCAATCAAGTTGAATTACAAAGTCCTCTTAACTAAAGTAAGGGATTGACCATATTTAATTATAGTCTTTTTATAGTGTACACCAAAATGCAGCTAAATAACTAGTGAATAATACTTTGCAATGGTTTGTTAGTTCTCTAGGACAACATATGTATCATTTTTGGGTAAGAAACTTAAAAATCTCAAGACATAACATGCAAAGCAATACTTACTCTTTCTCTTCTTATTTTCATGTTGGCCACCCTCACTTAAGGACTGGGAGATCGCGTGGCTAGCAGGTGGATGAAGAGACTGCAGAGATGGCTGGTCTGCGGGTTTAAAAGGTGGTGGAGAGGTGGGAGAGGTTGTTTGTGAGGTGCTTCTGTCTCTCTTCTTTTTTTGGAAAGACTGGGAGCATGGAACAAAAGAAGGAGATAAAGGAACAAGATTGAGAACAAAAACAGTCTCTGTCTGCTCGTCTGACAGGCTCTTTGGGTGCTCCTCGAGGAGCCTAGAAGATTGATGTTCCTGGGTGGTCATCTCAGGCTGCTCCTTGGCGAGGCTCTCTGCTTGCTTGTTGATCAGGGTCTCTGCCTGTTCTTCACTGGGGATCTCTGCGTGTTCTTTGATGTGGGTCTGTTTGTCGGCACAATGCTCCTTGGTGGCATTCTTGGACTGCACAAGCTGCTGTTCTGTGGGGGTATTGGGGTGCACTGGTGTGGAGGTTCCTATAAAACATATTTACTTTCATAAAAATATTTTTCAAAAAAGGCCTTATATTTAGCAGGAACTACACTTTGGCTACGTTCACACTGCAGGCGAAAGCGCAGCAAATCCGATTTTTTTGACCCTCTGCGACCCATATCCGATCATGGTCTGACAGTGTGAATGGCACAAATCCGATATTTTCAAATCCAATTTGGGTCACGTTCGTATGTGTTACTGAATCCGATACATAGCTGATATTTTAGAAAGCGACTGCTGTTTGAACGGTCCTTTCACATTAAATCGATCTTCCACGTCACTGACACAAGACAGACGCCAATTATCAGCGCCAGAGAAGCACCACAGAAGACATCATGAACGCTTCCTGGCCATCCAGCTAAACTGTTGGGAAGACAACGTTGGAGAAACGTGAACATTTTATTTGCAGATTCTGACAGAAGTCTGAAACTACCCTTTGAAGCACCGCTCCTCTCTAAAACAGCAATAAGGATCATTATTAGGCCATATGTAAATAACAAAATAACTTAAAGCAAAATTGGGAAACATAAAGTCTCAAACAAGTCTTTATAATAAGGGCCATCAGTCAAAAAATACTGTTTGGTCTGGGTCTAAACAGAGCGCAATGTGTGTGACGTCTTCTTTTGCGCATGCGGCCGCTTTGGGCGTTCACACTAGAGCGCGTTTGCTGTCACATTTTATTTGTAGTGTGAACGAGCAGACAAAAAAATCTGAATTGAGCATTAAGACCTGCAGTGTGAACGAAGCCTTTGATAACATATCCTTCAATGGTTATTTAATGACCTTAAAATATACTTACACAATTTGCTTAAAGATTAATGAAGTATTCTGATTGTGAAAGCAAGTTGAGACGACTTGTTGTGAAAAGTTGCTATATAAATTAGCATTAATTAACTGGACTGAAAGTATACAACAGACTTCACTCTTACCCTTAGACAGTATAAATTCATAAGCCCTCTGCATCTTCTCCAGGAAATTTCTTGTAGTAGAAGTGGGGTCCAAATGGGTAATAACATCTGCTACCCACTTATGTGAATTCTTGTCTTTTTTGCCAATGAATAAAATGGGCTTGTAGCCTATAGACTCAAGTTTCTGCACCTGAAATTAATAAAAAAAATAGTTGGCACAAATTAGTCAAACACAGCCTGTTGTTAAATGGTAAACGAAATGACTCTTATATAGCGTTTTCTCGTGGAGCACTAAAAGTGCTTTATACAACATGCAATATTAACCCATATTCACACCAGCTTCTTAGAAGTTTCCATTTAAGCATTCACACACAGCGATCGTGGCTCAAGAGTTGGCAGTTCGTTTTGTAATCGGAAGGTTGCCGGTTCGAGCCCCGGCTTGGACAGTCTCGGTCGTTGTGTCCTTGGGCAAGACACTTCACCCGTTGCCTACTGGTGGTGGTCAGAGGGCCCGGTGGCGCCAGTGTCTGGCAGCCTCGCCTCTGTCAGTGCGCCCCAGGGTGGCTGTGGCTACAATGTAGCTGCCATCACCAGTGTGTGAATGAGTGGATGACTGAATGTAGTGTAAAGTGCTTTGGGTTCCTTAGGGACTAAGTAAAGCGCTATACAAATACAGGCCATTTACACATTCATACTGATATGAATACATACAGCCACCACTGATGTATTACAGTAAAGTAATTGTTTGTCTTTAGCAAAATGTAGATAAAATATTGTTGCATGTTCTCAAAAGCACATATGATGAGCTGTGTTAATGTGCCAGCAACATCTTATAACAACTTAATGATAATATATGAAACAAAAAAATTTTTACTTACTGCAATACGGGCAGAATCAATTATCCGGCAAACATTTCTGTTTTTCAAGACAACTTCTGCCCACTGGCTATCCAATGATTCTACTTTTTCTTTTAGCTTCTTTTTGCTGGACAGACTTCCGAAGCAGACATAGCAGGTTCTTCTGCTTGCCTGATTGGGAGTCTGGCAAAATGTACAGGGCCTGAATTTGGGGCGTGTCATGTTGAAACAAAGAATAATTACAGACAGAAAAGGCAGCAGACAGACAAAAGACAAATTATAGGTTAACCAGCACACTGACAACAAGAAAAAAGCTGAAGAGTTAAAGAGACAGAAATGCGGATAGAAACAGAGAGACAGACCAATAAGGACAGCAGTAAGAACAGATACAAACAGACTGACGTGGCTCTTAAAAGTGCCTTTAGGAGTTTTTCAAAAAGCAGATGTAGGAAGGAATCAATCAATAATAGGCTGATTGATGAAGAACCTGTTTAGAAAAAAAAAAGTATTCAGAATTCAGAAGCACCTTATAAATAAATATATACATTAAACCCTATTGTAACGATTTAGATAAACCCTGTTTAGTGTCCATTTGTATTTCATTTGCAGCATAGATGATCGGTCTGCTATTTAATGATTATGTAATGCTGTTATTAAGTTTAAAATCGAGAGAGAGAGAGAGAGAGAGAGAGAGCCAGAATGAGAGAGAGAGCCATAAAGAGAGAGCTAGATTGATAGATAACGTCTATCTTCAATTTCAGCATCAACCCAATCTGGCAACACTGACCCTTATTAGAACCCTCAAACTTTACAAAGTGGCAACAACAGCAAACGTCAGCACACACTTCTCTATCACTGTACCCTGGATGATGATATATGATAAGCTTAACTTGATTGGCTAACAGAAATGAATTTAGCTAACTTACAGCACATGTGGTGTGGTAACATATATGCTATTAAATGTTAAGTCATTCGCTGTTCCACGAAATTGCTAATCTTAACCCATGGAACTGCTAAAAGCAGCTTTGTGAGCTCACTGTTTCGGGTTTTTCTTTTTGGTTTTAAATAAGAAAAATAATTTAAAAAAATCTACAGATTCAGATTCGCACTTACCTGTGGTACGATCGAGTACGTTGACGTCACTGCCGCTCATCTGATATGATAAAAAAATAAACTTTCTCAAAAATAAACAAGTGAGTCGCTGTGAATTCCTTAACAGCACCGAAATGTTTTTGCATAATGTTTTTTTGCCGAAAATGTTTTTGCCTAATAAAAAAGAACAGCTTTTTTATTAGGCATTTAATTTAATTTAATACGTAAGAGCGTGATTAGCCAAAGCAGACGGTAAAATGACTGCATGTATTCAGAGGAGTTGGAGAAGATATCTTACAGCTGTAGCAGAATGATCGACAGATTTCCAAATATCAAAAGGATTGTAGAACAGTTTATAAAACCGGTGCAATAAATTCACCCAATCGCTAGCTGTGCCATTACCCAGCATACATCGCTCACTCCGTCAATGCAAGAACCGATACACAAATAACAGCCTGTAATTAGTTTTATCTGCAGTACTTTTCTCTCAGATAGTTGCCTGCAGTATATAATTTATTGTGTTCAGTATAGGTCGTTACAATGTGATTTGGAAAATGTCTAAATATACCGACAAAATCTCTTCAATCGGAGGACCCTTCACGTCAATTCCCGACGCCAGAGGGGTACCCTGCGCGTCCATATGTGCAGCAGAGGGGACCTGACCATGCGTCACACGTTTGACGAGTTGGGAGTGAGAACGTGTTGGCTGCTTAGAGACTTGCATGACAGCAGATCAATTGATTCCGACTTTTATAATGTTTTTTTCTTTTGTGTGCTTCATTGTGTGATTGCGTTCTCAAAGACAAGTATTTGTGTTAGGGTGCGCACTCCTGCTGGCATGGCCTCCACTGACCACACTGTCAGTTTGTTGTTTTCACCAGACAGACCAACAAGAAAACATTCTTATTTCTTCAGAAAGGAGGTGGTAAAATCTCTCTGTCTGTGTGTGTGTGGTGTGTGTGTGTGTGTGTGTGTGTGTGTGTGTGTGTGTCAGCAGTGGGTAATCGGCTCAGTACAGAGCTCAGAGACCTGTCCTAGGGGATTGTGGGTATTTTCATGTGTCAATTCACATCAGGTTCAACATGAGAGAGTTCAGCAACAACTACACACACTGACACATGTGCACACACACAAATCTTTTTTCTCAATACCTGACACACACGGCCATATGGCCATTTTTTTTTTACGTTTGTATGTATGTGTGTGTGTGTGTGTGTGTGTGTGTGTGTGTGTGTGTGTGTGTGTGTATTTCTCTCTCCAGGTGTATTAATCATCCAGGAATAGACTCAGCAGTCTGTCAAAAACCTGTGAAAGCCAACACACACACACACACACTGACTCTTGACTGTTCAAGCGTGTGCTGCTGAGCTGTCAGTCATGCAGAGGTCCAGTTAACACAACGGCCACCCACACAGTCCACATAAGTGATTCATGACAGTTACATAAACATGACTAAAGGATAGTCCACATTAGTTTCTACTACACAGTTGTTTTTTTGAAACTGTGTGTTGAAGGTTTACTCTAGGTTTACTCTAACCTGACCAGATGAAAGAAACCTTAATTTTTGTACCCAGACAACACAGGCGTCATTTTCACAGTGAAGTTTGAAAGCTGAATAGTAACTTTATTTAATAAGTCACAGGGGAGACTTGACTGGTTAGTGCAGCCTGTTTCACTGTGGGCCAGCAAATGTTAACCAATGATGTGGTAAAAAAATAATCATAAATATGCTTCTTGTGAGCCTGATGACAGCACTTTGACTTCTGTTTTTCTATGGCTACTGATTTCTTCCCTTGTGGCCAGTACACAGCTATCAGCCACAGTTTAAAATCACTGGCAGGTGAAATCAATAACATTGATTGACTCATTCCAGTGATACCTGTCAGGGGGTTGGGAAACATTAGCAAGGAAGTGAGAAGTCACTTCTTATGTTTATGTGCTGAGGAAGAAAAAAGCTGAACCTAAAGATCTGAGCAATATCAGCCAAATCGCGATGGTTACACATTTGGGTCAGAGTTTGTGGAGAGTTCTCAGTATGTCAATGATCCAAACAAATAAAAAATAATTTAAAGAAGGTGCCCTGATCTGAAGGATCATGTTTGCTTTTCCATCGTGTGGCTAGCTGAGTGCTTCATTTACAGAACATCAGGATAAAATACAGAAAGAAGGTTCCTGACATTTCTTTGGATGTTACTTTAACTCATACCTAAACTTTGCTGAAGTCACTATAAAAGCGCTTAATGGCAGCTATATTGTGTTTTTGCATAAATTGCAAATACACATTAACTTATCTACATTTTGCTTATGTGACAATCAAGATGACAATGTAGGATCGAGTGAATACGGGTTGAGTCAGACGACCTTATTCAGGCCTAGGGACTGATCAACGACAAACTACTGAGTCATGAGGGAGAAATGAGTTGCTGAAGGTTGCTGGCAATCACAGGAAAATTGATAGCTATGGCTCCAGTCACAGAGGCCTGCTGATCAGTCACTGACCCCCAGTTTGCCAGCAGATTTCTGTTTTTGGTGTTTAAATAGAAGTTATAGACCACACCAAACTGTGAAAAGTGTGATGCTTCTCGAAATGGAGAAGATTCACCTTAAAATTACAAATGGCACATCTCGAAACATCCTGGCTGCAGCAATGAGGCACAACTCTGAAAGGATGACCGCTGAGCACGTTAACATATCTGGAGACAAACATGGAAAAAAACACAACCACTTGGAAGATTTTGGTGCCACATCACCATCACCACCACCCATAAACCTTAAGGAGTCATTGCCAACCAGAATATGCTTTTTTCCAAGCAACCAGTGATTGCATTGAATGGGCGAGACAACTCTTTAGCCATGTGTGACTGACATCATGTGAGAAACTTCAATTACTTGATAATTACTGAAAAAATGATTCCAACCCAAATAAATGACTTGCTGTCTTCAGAATACGTTCAGAGGCCTTGAATCGACAAGCCAGAGATGCTTTGACAATACAAGTGAGAGGTACCTACATAATATTAGGCAGGTAGTTTTTCTACTGTGGATGATCTGTGTGATCAGTGAGCTCACTGTACATGTGACCTCCATGTTAACATGCAGTAAGGAGCCTGTTATGATTTATATGGCTTTTATAATCAGATTCACCACATTAAAATGGAGCAGAGAGCATGCTCACTGTTGGGAGGAGATATCATTTCTATTGGGGTTTCATCACGCCTTCACCTCACATATGCAGGTATGCAGCCCAGAAAGGGGGGGTGGGCGGGTGGGGGGATTTTGTGCTGCAGCCAGGATGTTGATTGGACTGCCATCAATAAGTGATGTTTGAACCTCCAAGCTGACATTTTCATATCATGCTTCTGCTGCTCAGTCTAAAGGGAAAAAAAGACACCTGACGAAGCGCTGAAAAATACCCTCCTACATCGAAGAGCATCATAATGCATACTTACATTTACATTCTCATTCACATCAAATATAGTTTCAGTTTTCTACATAAATTAAAATGACACCATGGCATATTTAATTAAGGTTTTAAATTGCACTTAAAGTACATACACATATGTACAGAAATTTTTATTTTTTTAAACACATTTCAGCAGTCTGCAGAGGACACCAGAAATGTTCACAAGTTTTATTTTACTAAGGAATACTGACTACATGACAGAACATATGATATTATCTGGAGATGATGACATTTTGTAAGTATTAAATCACAGGGTAAAGACAGATGGTTCATGCAATACTGAAGGAATGTTCAGTTAGGGTAAGGTCCAGGCAGGCAAACAACACCAGAGAAAAAGGCAGAGACCCGGATCTGACTCTAAAAAGGTAATGAGGCTGGTGGGAAGAAAAGAAAAGGTTGGAGTGCTAAAGCAAATGCATGAATAGAGTGCTTTGACCTACAAAGAATCGGTTTATTCTTGTTCATGTGCTAGCCCTGTTCAGAAGCGACCTTCCAATCATCTCAGAGCAAACTAGTACATTTCAGTAACAGCTGCAGACTCCAACTCTAAGAGGAAAAAGCGCCAACCACCGTGACTGGATGTAACACAAAGCTTCTTAAAAATAGGACGCCATTCAGTGACTGACAGCGAGTAGTTGGCCTTCAAAACAATGAGATTGAGGCTCCCTGATACCAGGTCTGAGAAGCAACCTGTCTCCAAACGATTGCGGTCTGACTGCAGTCACTCTCAGACAAACGGGTGTATGTTCTGTGTTCTGTGTATGTAGACTGAAACAGAAGTTCATAAGAGTTAATCTATTATAATATTATCAGACTGGCAGCTTGACCTCATTCCTACTCAAACTGATAGACTGAATCTGTCTTATTGGGCTTTCATCACCAGAGTTGTGTTGAAGACGGCGGCTGAACGGAAGTGGTCATTAAGCTGTTTTTTTTCTTTGAAGGAGCTGTTTAAAAAGCATAAAGGTCACGACTTCCTTGAAAACATTCACAATGGTGTTGGTCATACAGTCATTTTAAGTAGATTCACCTCAGGTTTTCTGTTTTGAAATATGAATTAATTTTTACTTCTGCATGACCTGAATCCGTGTTTTTTTTTTTTTTTTTTTTTTACATATGAAGCATGCAATTTAGAATGCCCCTGGAGGCCACTTATTAAACCACCTTAAGTAACCACCTGCCTCTGATCCTCCTATATTGATTGGAGGGATCGATTTGTTTAGATAATTATTAATCAGCCATCTGTCTGTGCAGATCTAAATAAAAGCAACTGAATTCTCTGAAGGTCTGCTAAATGAACATCAGTTTAAGCTGAGTCCATTTGCTCACAGAAAAACTCAATAATCCTTTAAAATATCACAGGCCCGCTTCAAATCCCCACAGCAATATTACAACCACAGGGGCCTGGGAACACATTAAAACTGAGTGAAATCCCACAGCACCACTACAACCATCTGAGCCCACAAACATATTAAAGAAAAGAGCTCCAGTGAAATCATAGCGGAACAACTCCAGAGTATACTCCCAGAGGGGCAGCAGAGAGCTTCATTCATATCTGATGGTGGATACAGTGGATTTAAATACTGTGTAACAGTCACGAAAAATGTATGTGTTTAAGTGAAACGTTTAGACACTTTTAGCAGTCTGCGGTAGGTCCTAGTTTACTTTGTGGGTTTAATCATGATTTTATTTTAGGTTTAATTTAGTTTCTTTTTTTAAAACTGGTTTATTCTCACTGATTAAAATTGTGTTTCTGTGACTAAACTTCTGCTGATTTAATCCGTTTTGTACCTCTGTATTTAAATCCTGATATTTGCTGTTGTTGCTCCTGCCCCACACATGTGACCAATAAGCCGAGTGAATGTGGATGTCCTGTGGTTTGTCTTGAAGCATTTTGGCTCACTTGGAGATTTCTCTGCATAAAAATAAACAAGCAAAGAGAAAAAAAACCCTCAGTTTACAAACTCATCATCTGATTCAGGTCAGAGTCAATGAACTTAGAGGTGTGAAAACTTCCGTAGATAGCAGAGTAGACACAGAAAAACAATAACTGTCTCCAAGAAAAAAAAGGTTTCAGTATGCTTTGACATCTTGACTTTTTCATAAGAATCACAATCAGTCAGCAGGATGGCTGCTACCAAGGTCACACTGATTGGTCGGCTTCCTGCGGTGTCAGCTGTGTGTGGCTCATCAGCGATCGAGCAGAGGGTGTTGCATCACTGTGTGGCCCGCTGCAGTGTGTTCATCACTGCCCCCAGCGGGGCAGAATCAGGCTGAGATTGTGATAACATACAGAAAAAAAGAATCACTCAATCTGTGCAAGTCAGAGCCGGATCAAAGGGAAGCTGTGGTTTGTGCTGACTGAACCCAACAATGCACCTCCTGTGGGGAGGAAGAGAAGAAGAATGGGAGGTTGGAGGGAACTGACCTGCCGGCAGCCGTGACAGAGGATCTATTATACGGCTGCACAGAGCGCGGTTGCCATTTGAGCTACACTGCACAGTAATTTAAATTAAATAGCTTCTAAAACTTTGCAGGAACAGGGAAACAGACTGAGTGTAATTGGTCACAATGAAGACTGCAAACTCATTAATTAAGCAAATGCGTGACTATTAGTGTTATACATCACATTGTTGCAGATGCTGCTCGGATTCAGTGTCTGGGTGCTGACTGTATACATATAAGAATCGCTTTTTCACATTCTCCCTGTAAGTAATGAGGCGGGCACAGAAATGCTTGACACACTATTATTAACTAAAGTTCAAACTCAGCTTTTATTTCATTTCTCCGGCAGACAAAGTGAATAATATTTCCATCAGCCTCAGCTTTTGCTTGATACGTCTCGCAGAGCTGCCAGCATGTCTGCAGGCTCACCCGCCCTCTACCCTCCACCTACCCACTCTGACTCTCTATGCACATTTACATGGAGTGCCCGCCACATTAAGTGCCATTGAAACCAACTCATGTTAAGTGGGAGTGGGTTGATGCAGGTTTAGTAGCCACAATCCTCACAAGTGCTTTGCTTCCATTTCCAAATATGAGTTCTGCGTGGTTTTAGGGCTGCACAAGAAATCAATAAAAAAAGCTGATGCTGGAAATGTCGGAATAATGTTTAGTGAAGTAAATACATTTTGCCAGAGAATGGACCATCTCAAAGGGAGAACCACCACCACCAACCAGTGTTTTGTGGCAGTCAAATTGCAAATCAATAGAGGGAAGTGTATAAATGCTGGAAATAGCATTTTAAACTTCCCTCTAAATGCAGGAAGTATGCAGAGGAACCAAGCTAAAAAAGAAATCTGAGGAAAGACAGTAAGAAACTATATCAAGAAGTAAGCCCCGGTCACAAAGCAATAGTAATGTTCCCAGTTAAGTTGTTTAGCAGTTGCTAGAAGCTGCAAAGATTTGGGATTAACAAAGAGTTCTCCAGACCAGCCACTCCCAACGTCAAGAGCAGAGGCGGCGCCAGACATTTTATACACCCGGCTCTTAGCCCTAAAGGTTAGTATGCATGTGGGATTGGGGGTGAATGAGAGATTTATTAGGCTGTGCTTTCAGTTTTTTCAAAAAAAGAATAGCTTCATATAGGAAAAAATATATATCACATATGCAGGATATCTTAAACTTTTTTTTTTAGTTAAGCAGCAAGGCAGAACAAAATCAGGGCTGTATCAAGACACAGGGACTAAACCCAAATTCAACCAGACCCAGAACTGATCGGGAATTAAAACAGGACTTCTTTAGGACTTAACCAAGACAGAATCAAAACACTCAAAATCATCATGGACCTGCACTACAATTATTTTTTAATTCTACCAAAGTCCACTATTTAGATTCAGAAAAGTTTATATAATTATTTAGCCTTGTTGTGCAAACAAGCCTGCATAACTTAATAAATATAGAATTTGAAAAATAGCAAACTTAAAAAGAAACACTAGGTACGAGATACATGTTCTGATGAGTTTTGGCAAAAAACCATTTGACTAACATGTGTGTCTCACCTGCTCTTGTTCCCTCTCTGTTCCTCTCTCTCTCTCTCTGTTCCTCTCTCTCCCTCTTTGTGCCAACAATCAAGCTAAACACCAACATCATCAAATATACAGTTGAAACCAGATATTTACACACTCTTCAGATAAAAACACTTTTTTAACTGTAACATCAAATCAGACTAAATGTTTATTTTTTTTAGATTGATAAATATAAAAAACATATTTGTTAACTTTAAGTGTAAAGAGAGAAACTATCTGTATTTCTTAATTACAAATGACACCAAATTGTATTCATACTGAGCCACACTTATGGAGCTCCACAATTCTTTTCCTGGTGTTTTGGTTGACATCTCTTGATTTTCCCATTTCAAAGAAACAGGCTCTGTGTTTTGCCTTAAATGCATCCACAGCTGTGCCACCAATTTACTCACATGGACTCTACTAACCTATCAGAAGCTTCTTCAGCTCAGAATGGAATTGTCTGGAGTTTTCTTATTAATTAACAATAAACTTAGTGTATATGTGCTCCTAAATTTGATGAAAGTGATAAAAAATAGACAGCTCTGTCTCTCTATATTCTGACATTTAACTAATTCAAAGGATATTTAAATATTTATTTATCCAAAACAAGTTTACTCTAAATTGATGTTGTACAGTTAAAAAAAAATGTTTTTACGTTTTTCCCTAAAGTGTATGTAAATGTCTGGTTTAAACTGTGAATATACTGCTGTGTATTGAAATTCCTCTTGTTTTGCATAGAAATATACTGAACAACATACAAAGCATAATATATAAAATAACATCTACCTGAGTTTTTTCTTTGAAAGAAGCTCCTTATGTCCATTCTTGCATATCAGTACATAACTGAAACCGATTTAGAGCGTTTTATTTAGCTGTGGAAGGTAACAACTGAAAATACGAAATAAACACACATGTAAGCTAGGACTGAAAAAACAGCATTGTTGTTGTTCGGCTTTTCATTTCGCCATTTGTTGATTCACTCGAAGAGCAAGTAACTAATATGGGTCAAGTGATCAATTTGACATCAATCTTTTGTGATTCACAGTCATATTTACATTATTTGTACAGTACGGATGATTTGCTTTGGTACCTGCTCAAACTTCAGTTCTCCTCCGTCTGCTTGTCTTCACTTCTCCAACAGCAAACTCGCAGGCAGCAGCTCCCCCCGCCCACTCGCTTAGTCGCTTAGTGCCTGAGCTCGGATCATACCAATATTAGGGGGGATTTACGCACAGTCGTAAATTCCCACAGTGTGCGCTATGTGCTTTGAATATTGTGTGTAGTTTTTGTTTTATACAGTTGTCAGCCAGGCATCTAACGATGAAACAAATGACACTTCAAAAGACCCCGGGCTTCTGCAAAAACAACCCGGGTTTAAGCCCAGTAAGCCACCCCGCTCCGCCACTGGTCAAGAGTCCTGCGGCCGACTTACAGTTTTTCTCAGTCGCTTTGGTGCGTTTCTCAGATCAGAATTGAAATTCTCATAACTATTAGTTCAACCCCCACAACACTCAGTCATTTGTGCACATCATAGTAGCAATTTCTCCTCTCTCTGAACAAACTGCAAATGATTTTGGACATGAATCAGTTGCTTCCATACATTTCCCTGCTGCTTTCTGACATTTCCATTTGCTTATGTCATGTCAGTCAAAAGTAATCATACCTATGGATGCTGAATAGTCGTTCCCAATAAAACTAATAGTCATACATCCATTGCTTGAGTCATCACACACAAAATTGTTGAACTAGTTATCACATGCCAAATATTGGCCATCTGTCAAGCAAATCCTATACCTTTCTGTATCATTGTTCCTGGAAATTTCTCCGAAATTGAACAATTGATCTCAGGTGAATTACAGCTGTCACTCATGAGGAGGCGTGTGAAAGTTTAGTTGTAACCAATGACAAACAACTTGTTCACTGTCAATTATGGATGAATCCTGTGAATCCCCAATTGGCAAGCATATATAAACTGCGCAGGAGCTAGTGTGTACCATTTCTACACTTCTGTGACACATAATGGAAGGTCAGCACCGTGGAAGAGGGGTGAGGATGCGGGGAGGAAGGGGAAGGGGAAGAGGGAGAAGAGGCAGATATAGGCGGATTCCTAATGAAATAAGGGCTACAATTGTGGACCATGTTGTCAATCACGGCCTCACCATGGAGGAGGCTGGTCGAAGGGTGCAACCCAATATTGGAAGAACTACTGTCAGTTCAATCATTCAAACATTCCGTAGGGAAAACAGGTATGCAAACAGTAATACACTGTACTGTACTGTGCCATCTCAGACACATCACATGTTACTGTACTGTATTTGCAATTTCACAAAAAGTTCACTCTGCACCACATAGGATTGTAAGACAACCTCGCGGAGGCGGAAGAGGGCCCCTTTTTACCCCACAGCAAGAAGAAGCCATTTGTGCAATGGTCATTGCAAACAATGCAATAAAGCTGAGAGAAATACAAAGCGCTGTCATAGAGAATTACACGGTATTTGGCAATATTGAATCTGTTTCAATTTCAACAATTGACAGAGTACTCAAGAAAAATGAAATCCACATGAAGCAATTGTATAAAGTGCCATTTGAACGAAACAGTGACAGTGAAGGAGATCCGTCACCAGTATGTGCAGGTAAAGCTGGTCTTCTATGTTCTGCACTGCAAACTGTTGTACAGTACTTCGTAGTTTCATGCAGTACACTTGCAATTCCACAGCACATACTCTACAATGTGTTTTACCAAATGCATGCATTACTGTTTGTTGCTGTACACAGGCATATTGTGACATTGCATTTCTGTCTCTCTCTAAAGCGTGTACTGGAGCTGGAAGCCAGGGAAACACTGCACACATTCATATATGTTGATGAGGCAGGTTTCAATCTGGCCAAAGGCAGAAGGCGTGGAAGAAATCGCATTGGACAGAGGGCAACCACTGAAGTCCCCGGTCAGCGCGGAGGGAATATTACCATGTGTGCAGCCATCTCAGACAACGGCGTCCTCACCCATATCCCCCTTCTTGGTCCATACAATACCCAACATCTCCTGACATTTTTAGACACTCTTTACAGGGACCTAGTCCCTGAGAATGAGAGAGGTGGAGGCCAACTCAGCAAGTATGTTGTTGTCTGGATAATGTCCGTTTTCACCACTCCCATCAGGTCAGAGAGTGGTTTGCAGCACATGACAGAATTCTGGTTGAATATCTCCCTCCATATTCCCCATTCCTTAATCCAATAGAGGAGTTTTTCTCTGCCTGGAGGTGGAAAGTTTATGACCGGCATCCACATGAGCAAATGGCCCTGCTAGCAGCCATGGATGGAGCATGTGACGACATCACAGCAGGGTCCTGCAGAGGATGGATTCGCCACTCCAGGAGATACTTTCCTCGCTGCATTGCGAGGGATAACATCTGTTGTGATGTAGATGAAAATATGTGGCCAGACAGACAGGAACGTCTGGATGTGCCAGAATGATTTACTGTACTGTTACACGTGCTGTTTATTGTTCACATTAGTGCACAGCTCTACCAAATGGGTGATTTTATGTTTACATGTATTCTACAGTGAACAAGTGACTGTAGCATATTTTTCTTTTGCACAATTCTGTAGGATTACAAACACTTCTACACAATGAAATGTGAAACGTACGTATTCAGTGTCTCAGTTACTCCCAAGACTCCCATAACATCTACAGTGACTTTACTGCACATTTCAGATGGCTGTACAGGTAGGCCATAGTGCTGTCGTCAGCATTTTCAGGTGTCACCAATTGTTTTTGCAATGGGAAACACTGAAATTATAAACTGTCATAGTGGAAACATGACAATGCCCTTTGACTATCTTGTTCATAAAGATGTGTCAAGACTTTTCATTTTGATGGCACTGACAGTTTCATTGACATGGATACTTGCTTTTGAGGTATGGATAATCAATTCTGTGCATGTGACGTGCTTTTGCAGGCTATCCACTAGGTTTTGCAGTTTGCACTAATTGTTTTGGGAAATGCACTAACTGCTGTGCAAATGTTAATGGTGTTCTGAGGAACGCACCAAAGCGACTGAGAAAAACTGTAAATTTCATCTTAAATCTTCACTTCAATCAAAATACAAGAGAGAGTTTATTTCTTAAAATATTATTCCAAAAACCATAAACAAGCTAGGCTGTTGGCTATAAATTGCTGATGCTACCCAGTCAAGTGTTTGGTGCCAATGTGTAACTCACCCACCACAGGGATACAAACGTCAGTTCAAGAGCAGTAAATGTAGAGTTATGAGTAATATCACAAAGTATCCACCTCCTATTTTCAGTTTTAATGAACTTTTTATTTAAATGAATACACGTGTATAGATTTCTCACTATATATATATATTTCAAATGAAATGTCTGTTACAGTTTTTCTCCATTGGTTTGGCTCATTTCTTGAAACAGAAATTACATTCTCAAAATAACATGGACAAACCTCCAAACCTCTTGGCAAATGTTCACAACAGAATGGCATTTCTCATTCATTTTATCAAGTGGCAAATGCCTAAGTACATGTCTCAATTGTCTCAGTGCATCTTTGCAAATGATTAAGTACAAGTAGCCTACAGTTATACAGTTAGCCCACATTTAGCACATTTTCCAAATGAATAGATCTTGTAGATCTAAACTGATTAGTTGATTCTCAGTCTAATGATCATTCTCTCCAAAACATGTCAGCATGATTTCATTGTATAAGTACTCGCATGCACAACTGTCTGTTCAATTGTCAAAATTGGTCAAGAACATAATACCATGAATACCATATATGAATTTCTTTGAATATTTGATAAATTGATGACAGTCAATGACAGTCAGGTGAAACTAGACTAACGAAGTGGGAGTGTGACACACAGGTGTGTTCCATGATTGTGTGCTGCCAAACACAGATATATAGAGCTTGACCAGAGCCAGTCCGATCTCTGAACATGGATTCATGCTTGAGTGTATGGAAGGGCCGAAGACGTGGCCGCAATATTATTGGCCACCTGGCCACAGTGGATGTCCCAGGTCAGCGAGGGGGCAATATAACTATGTGTGCTGCCATTTCTGAGAATGGTGTGGCCACTCACATCCCCAGTCTTGGCCCATACAACACACACAAGCTCCTCATCTTCTTGGATCGCCTTTATACCGATTTTATCCCTGAAAATGAGAGAGGTCTCATAGGGCCTCACCTACCCATTCATGTAATTGTGTGGGACAATGTCAATTTCCACCATAGCCACTCATTAGGGGCTGGTTTGCAACGCATCCAAGGATGGTCATGGTCATTCCTACCACCTTACTCTCCTTTCCTCAATCCGATAGAGGAGTTTTTCTCTGCTTGGAGGTGGAGAGTGTATGAGAATCATGCTCAGGATCAGCCGTCCCTGCTCCATGCTATGGACGCAGCGTGTGACGACATTATAGGAGATCAATGCAGGGGACCAGACGGACAACAGCGTGTAAATAATCAGGAGGGTGAAGACAGTGGACAAGAGCGGGAGAATGAGTACAGCGACCACTGAATAAGTCCTTGTTTTTTGATTTTGTGTTCATACAATTTACTAGTGTAATGTACATTTTCTTTTTACATATGTATAAAATTTTCTTTGTGTGTGAATAACAAATGGTTATAATTTCCTTGGTAGTGTGAGTGCAATCTGTGATGTCAAACCTTGGAGGCTACTCTTTTCTGTTGTATATTGTTGGTCCTCTGCCATAGTGACAAAACATCTAAACATTTTGTATGGCAGTACTCACATAATGCCAAAGGGACGATGCATTTTGGGGGCACTGACTATTCAGATTAGAAAGAAATGTAGTTTTGACACATGACTGAACTGTTTTAGGGGAGATATGAGCTTTTGCAGGTGGACCATGTTGTTGTGATCAACCATCCAGGTTTATTTTGACAAAAGCACCAAGAATGATGAGAATGTCCGATCTGTGTCAAGAAATGAGCCAAAGCTATTGAGAAGGATCTTTGCCATTTTGGAGACACTGACTGTTTAAATGAGAAAGGGATTTAGATTGAAGCCTGAGTGGACAGTTTTGGAAGAGATATGAGCTTTTGCAGGTGAGCTATAGTGTTGTGCTAAACTGTAAGAGTGTTTTGCCAAATGATCTTAGAGTTTTGAGAATGTAATTTCTGTTTCAAGAAATGAGCCAAACCAATAGAGAAAAACTGTAATACTGAGGCCCAGCTGCAGTACCTTCATAGCCCACCAGAGGAATCGCTTCTCTAGATGCAGGAGCAACACTCCATTAGTGACACTTTTATTTTGAAGGCCTAATCTAAATCGATTTGGAGAACCAAACCCTATGGATAGGGATCTAGAAATTACAGGTAGGTAACTTGGATGAGAAACTACTGACTGGTTCCTGTTGGCATCTCTGATCAGCAGATAATTCTTGTAAAACAAGCATGACAAGCATCTCTGTGAAGGTTTCTACAGGCTCCAGAACAGAACAGTTACTGAAGGACTCAACAGACACAACTTTGCTTTCAATGTGAAGAAACCTGTCCAAATTCTTGACTAATTCAGCTGTAAGTCAGTAAATACTGTAAAATATGAAACACATGTAAGGTTTTAAATAAACGTCTGACACGCTTCACGTGTCAATAAAATATTTTTATGTTTCAGGGGAAGAATAAAGGTTCTTATTATATATGGAGCTTGCTTTCATGTTTTTGTTCTGCTCGTTCAGAGAACAAAGGAATATTAAAGCTAAAAACTGACTACTGTAACATACATATCACTGCAAACATAATAAATGCCCTCTCTCAGCTCCCTGCAGCCAGTGAGAAAAGGAGCAAATGAGGGAAAATCAGAGACGGATGTAACAGAATTAACCACTTTTTTGTTACCGACCAAAACACTAAAGCATATCAGTAATTTATGTTTTGTTACATTAAATATATTAGTGATGAGATAGAGCATGAATCATATCTTACAGCACAGATGTTTCTGTCATGTTCAGTTCACATGTGAAATCGAAGCAAAACCTCACTGAACCTAGGCTAAATGTACAAAGAAAACTCATAAAGAACACAAGGACACATCTGCATGAGTGAGAGACGGTTATCTGTTTGTGTGTGACTTCTTCACTAGTTGCTCTGCTCTTTTCTGATTGGGTGGGTAAGATGGCTCATTTGGATGGACTAAACCCAAACCCAAAGGTTCGAAGCAGGGACATTTTAAAGACAGCAGGATTGCAGGTTTAGCATTCTGTCAAACAGTGTCAAGTTAAATGGATTAC